>NC_091369.1:367500-480000 GCF_038502225.1 Cherax quadricarinatus
CACGCGACCCTCTTTCTGATCTCCCTCCTCCCTCCCTCTTCCTTCCCTCCTCCTCCTCCTTCCTTCCCTCCTCCCCATTGACACTTCCTGCTTGTCATGTGACTTACTCTTTACCGTTCTGGTTCATCTCTAACTGGACGTAAATATATGTTAATTTATGGTATACCTTTGATGAGTTTCGAGAGTATTTCTACTCCCGGGACCCGACCATGGATCATGCTCCGGGAGTAGATGAAGATACCCAGTAGTAGGGCATCTTTATTGCTAAAAAGTGTCGCCTGCTCAACTGGCTTCTTCAGTCGCAATAGAGAGGTAACATAACACTGTAGAAGTAGGTATGAGGTAATCAGTCTTTGAGCCTTTCAAGAAGTTTGAGGTGGTCAGTCACTTAGTCTTGGTAAGTATTCAGCTTCAGTGATGGAAGGTAGACTGAGGGACTGATCACCTTATATCTATCACTTTTGTTGTCTCCACTATGTTGCGCCTGTATGTCGACGGAAGAAGCCTGTTGAACAGGCGAAATGTTTCCTCAGTAAAGATAACCTACTGTTGCACGTATGTTTCACTCATCTGCTTGTCGGTGTTATATTTTGTTGATGTTTTTATTAGGTTCAACGAGCCAGTAGGCCTACTGCAGTGCTAGGGGGAGCCTACTCTCACGAGGATATTAAAAAGATAATGAGGTCTCGTACCACTGCTAGTTTGATTATTAGCGGTTCATTATACGCAAATACAGGTTAATTAAGGTCAAAGTTATCAAAGCTGCGATAACTGTTGCATATTTTTGAGCTGACTTAGATCGTGCATAAATGAGTGTATTGTAACAGGTTGGAAAACTAGGTTGTAGTGTGTAGGCTCATCAAGGTCACTTCATGGACGTGTGAGGTTAACGCTGGTTAATGGGGTTTAAAACCTGTGGACTACACTAAGGTCATTAAGGTTGCAACTAACCTGTTCACCACTAGACAAGAATACTTTAATCCCCAAAAATAGGGATTAATATAAATTCTCGGCATGTATACGCTGAGAGAAGTATACATCTCAGTGTATATATACTGTACTGGAGGTTACGATCTTTAATGTCTCAGATAATTCACAGGAATGTTAGGAAGGATTTCTTCAGCCACAGAGTTGTCAGGAAGTGGATCAATCTGGAGAGTGATGTAGTGGAGGCAGGATCCATACATAGCTTTAAGAAGAGGTATGATAAAGCTCATGGAGCAGGAAGAGAGTGGACCTGTTTGCGACCAGTGAAGAGACGGGGTCAGAATCTATTAATCGACCCCTACAACCACAATTAGGTGAGTACACACACACACACACACACACACACACACACACACACACACACACACACACACACACACACACACACACACACACACAACATTGCCTCCAGTTTTTTCTTGAGTTAATTCTCTCACTAGTTATCCTGTGTGTGTTTTTTTTTTCACTCTGACACTGATCAAGGATATCCATTGAGTCTCTGACTCTTGTCATTCATTTTCTCATTTCTGAAGGCATTGTCATATTCAGTTTTCACTAGACTTGTGAATTCTTGTCATATGTAAATGCATACATACATACACATTTACACACGTAAATGCATGCATGCATACATACATACACACGTGCATTCCATATATTACATACGTACGTACATACATATATATACACGTTTACATACATACATACATAATTATATACGTACATGCATAGTTGCATTACATGCATTCATACATACATGCATTATATACTTACATTCATTACATATGCTCGTACATACATTACATACACTCATATATACATTACATGCACTTATACATACACTCATATATATATTACATGCACTTATACATACACTCATTCATACATACATACACATAAGTGTATTCATACGTGAGCACTTGCCTCGGTAAACGTAAGCATCATAGTTACATCTCAGTGTAGAAAGATACTCAAGTGTAAGGCTCTTGTTACGTCGGCTTTTCAACGTTTTAATGGCTCTCTCCTCAGTACACATACATGACCATGCTGTTTAAGCACCATGAGGTTATGGGGCGATGATTCCGTGATGGGGGAGTGAGGGGAGCATGGGGTTGGGAGGGGAGGATTGGGTGGGGGAGTGAGGGGAGCATGGGGTTGGGAGGGGAGGATTGGGTGGGGGAGTGAGGGGAGCATGGGGTTGGGAGGGGAGGATTGGGTGGGGGAGTGAGGGGAGCATGGTGTTGGGAGGGGAGGATTGGGTGGGGGAGTGAGGGGAGCATGGGGTTGGGAGGGGAGGATTGGGTGGGGGAGTGAGGGGAGCATGGGGTTGGGAGGGGAGGATTGGGTGGGGGAGTGAGGGGAGCATGGGGTTGGGAGGGGAGGATTGGGTGGGGGAGTGAGGGGAGCATGGGGTTGGGAGGGGAGGATTGGGTGGGGGTGAGGGGAGCATGGGGTTGGGAGGGGAGGATTGGGTGGGGGAGTGAGGGGAGCATGGGGTTGGGAGGGAGGTTATTGTAATAGGGGGTTGTGCCAGTGTTACTATTACATCATCACTGTGTCATGTTAGTATTACATCATCACTGTGTCATGTTAGTATTACATCATCACTGTGTCATGTTACTATTACATCATCACTGTGTCATGTTAGTATTACATCATCACTGTGTCATGTTACTATTACATCATCACTGTGTCATGTTAGTATTACATCATAACTGTGTCATGTTAGTATTACATCATAACTGTGTCATGTTACTATTACATCATCACTGTGTCATGTTAGTATTACATCATCACTGTATCATGTTAGTATTACATCATCACTGTGTCATGTTAGTATTACATCATCACTGTGTCATGTTACTATTACATCATCACTGTGTCATGTTAGTATTACATCATAACTGTGTCATGTTACTATTACATCATCACTGTGTCATGTTAGTATTACATCATCACTGTATCATGTTAGTATTACATCATCACTGTGTCATGTTAGTATTACATCATCACTGTGTCATGTTACTATTACATCATCACTGTGTCATGTTACTATTACATCATCACTGTGTCATGTTACTATTACATCATCACTGTATCATGTTAGTATTACATCATCACTGTGTCATGTTAGTATTACATCATCACTGTGTCATGTTACTATTACATCATCACTGTGTCATGTTACTATTACATCATCACTGTGTCATGTTACTATTACATCATCACTGTGTCATCATGTTAATCTTTATGACCAACACTGTAGATGGTTGTCTTTCCACCTGACTGAATCTTATTAGTTATTCTTCAGGGATTGTATCTGAGTTGATTGTTTTCTGGCGTGTGTTGTTCTGATGGGTTGTTCTCCAGTGTGTAGTTCTGATGGGTTGTTCTCCAGTGTGTTCTTCTGATGGGTTGTTCTCCAATGTGTTCTTCTGATGGGTTGTTCTCCAGTGTGTTCTTCTGATGGGTTGTTCTCCAGTGTGTTCTTCTGATGGGTTGTTCTCCAGTGTGTTCTTCTGATGGGTTGTTCTCCAGTGTGTTCTTCTGATGGGTTGTTCTCCAGTGTGTTCTTCTGATGGGTTGTTCTCCAGTGTGTTCTTCTGATGGGTTGTTCTCCAGTGTGTTCTTCTGATGGGTTGTTCTCCAGTGTGTTCTTCTGATGGGTTGTTCTCCAGTGTGTTCTTCTGATGGGTTGTTCTCCAGTGTGTTCTTCTGATGGGTTGTTCTCCAGTGTGTTCTTCTGATGGGTTGTTCTCCAATGTGTTCTTCTGATGGGTTGTTCTCCAGTGTGTTCTTCTGATGGGTTGTTCTCCAGTGTGTTCTTCTGATGGGTTGTTCTCCAGTGTGTTCTTCTGATGGGTTGTTCTCTAGTGGGTAGTGCTGAGGATTATTAGTCCGCAGACGTAAGTAATGCTAGCAGTAACAAGCAGGTTGATCAGAGATTGTTTACGGCTCACAATGAGCCAGTAAAGCATCTAAATTACTGGGAACTCCTTCAAGTCTTGAACATGTACTCACTGGAGCGGAGGAGAGAGATACGTGATAATATGTACCTGGAAAGTACTCGAGGGCCTGGAGTGAGAGATATGGGAGGAAATGTTAAATAAACCCAGTGAGGAGCAGGGGTGCGGTGGGGACAATAACGGAACACTGTATCAACATCCGGGGTCCCAGACTATTCAACATCTTACCAGGAAACTGGACAAGTATCTTCACCAGGTGCCAGATCAGCCAACCTGTGACGGATATGTGGAGGAGCGGTCCTCCAGCAGCAGCAACCTGGTTGACCAGGCAAGCACCAGAGGAGCCTGACCCATGGCTGAGCTCCGAGAGCAGTGACATTCTCGAAACTCTTCAAAGGTATAAGCTAGGCTCTGAGAATTGACAAAAATCCGTGACGGGTATAAGTACTATACAAGTGTACTCACCTAATTGTGGTTGCAGGGGTCGAGACTCAGCTCCTGGCCCCGCAAGTGTGTGTGTGTGTGTGTATCTTCAGACGTTAGCCAGCTGTGTGTGTGTCTTCAGATGTTAGCCAGTTGTGTGACTACAGATGTTAGCCAGTTGTGTGTAACTACAGATGTTAGCCAGCTGTGTGTAACTACAGATGTTAGCCAGCTGTGTATGTGCCTTCAGATGTTAGTCAGCTGTGTGTGTGTATTCAGATGTTAAGCAGCTGTGTGTGTGTGTCTTCAGATGTTAGCCAGCTGTGTGTCTTCAGATGGTGACCAACTCTGTGTGTATGTGCCACACCCTGGTGTCTGACACAAGGGGTCAACCACACCCAGCACGGGTCAACGTCGCCTCATACACCTTAAGTGTATATCTTCTCTTTAACTTGCTTCCCAGACCTCAGAATGAAACACACTTGGCCGTCTTGGTCCTGCTGACCAGGCTCTTGATTCAAGGGACGAGAGGTAATCTCCCAGTCTTCAGATCAGACCTGACTTTGCCCCCTACGTGTTTAGCGCTTCCCGGTGATGACAGTGAGGAGATAAATATTGCTTTGGTGTTGGTCTTGGTGTTTACATTGGAGGTGTGACATGATAGAGGGAGCGAGAGCACAAGAAATGTCAGTTACCTCCAGAAGGTCAGGAGTCATTGCGGGGGTGTGAGGTTGTGACCTCTGTAGGTATCCTAACCTGACCGTCCTTGTGCTCGTGCCGTGTCGTGTGTGTACTCACCTAGTTGAGGTTGCGGGGGTCGAGTCCGAGCTCCTGGCCCCGCCTCTTCACTGATCGCTACTAGGTCACTCTCCCTGAGCCGTGAGCTTTATCATACCTCTGCTTAAAGCTATGTATGGATCCTGCCTCCACTACATCGCTTCCCAAACTATTCCACTTACTGACTACTCTGTGGCTGAAGAAATACTTCCTAACATCCCTGTGATTCATCTGTGTCTTCAGCTTCCAACTGTGTCCCCTTGTTACCGTGTCCAATCTCTGGAACATCCTGTCTTTGTCCACCTTGTCAATTCCTCTCAGTATTTTGTATGTCGTTATCATGTCCCCCCTATCTCTCCTGTCCTCCAGTGTCGTCAGGTTGATTTCCCTTAACCTCTCCTCGTAGGACATACCTCTTAGCTCTGGGACTAGTCTTGTTGCAAACCTTTGCACTTTCTCTAGTTTCTTCACGTGCTTGGCTAGGTGTGGGTTCCAAACTGGTGCCGCATACTCCAATATGGGCCTAACGTACACGGTGTACAGGGTCCTGAATGATTCCTTATTAAGATGTCGGAATGCTGTTCTGAGGTTTGCTAGGCGCCCATATGCTGCAGCAGTTATTTGATTGATGTGCGCTTCAGGAGATGTGCCTGGTGTTATACTCACCCCAAGATCTTTTTCCTTGAGTGAGGTTTGTAGTCTCTGGCCCCCTAGACTGTACTCCGTCTGCGGTCTTCTTTGCCCTTCCCCAATCTTCATGACTTTGCACTTGGTGGGATTGAACTCCAGGAGCCAATTGCTGGACCAGGTCTGCAGCCTGTCCAGATCCCTTTGTAGTTCTGCCTGGTCTTCGATCGAGTGTATTCTTCTCATCTGTGTGTGTGTGTGTGTGTGTGTGTTTGTATGTATCTGTATGCATGTCTGTGTACTTAACTATTTGATCTCACCTATTTGTAGTTGCAGGGGTTGAGTTCCAGCTCCGGGCCCTGCCTATTAACCTGCCGCTTGCCATGTTCACTCGTAGTTTCGCTGGTCCTGTCATACCTATTAAAACTATCTTAAGATCCTACTTCCACTACTGCTTCGTCCAGGTCATTCTACTTCCTGATCATCCTGAGGCTGAAGACATACTTCCTGACATCAGTGAATCATCACTGTGCCCTTGCGTACCTGTTTCCTGTCTCCCGAACGTTCTTTTCCTGCATCCCTGTCAGTCCCTCTTAGTATTTTGTCCCCTGACTCTAAACTCTGCTATGTGGTGCTGAATATGTAAAACTGGTCAATTACCAAGAATTCATTTAAAATTAAGTACTTTCTAAAATTTTCTCTTATACGTTTAAAGATATATTACTTTTTCATTTATGTTAATGTAAAAATTAATAATTTTGTACCAGAAGAACCTTACAAAACTTGCCTAACCTTATTATAACAAGGGCAATTTAATTTAGTCTAGTCCAACTAAATATATTTTAGATAAGTTTACAATAATCTAATAATAAACAAATACGATGAAATATATTTTTTTCGTTAGGTTCAGAATATTTTTTTTGCGAAATTATTGCATACACAAATTTTCGCTTGCCTTATTCGGCAAGAAGAGCGTTGCTATTTAAGGCAATATCGTAAGTTTTACCTATTCCGCACTACACACACACACACACACACACACACACACACATCTACGTGTGACTCTCTAGCCTGCCCCGTTACTTATCTTGGCTGAGGCCACTCAACTCATGGCTGAGGTCACTCACCTCATGGCTGAGGTCACTCACTTCATGGCTGAGGTCACTCACCTCATGGCTGAGGTCACTCACCTCATGACTGAGGTCACTCACCTCATGGCTGAGGTCACTCACCTCATGGCTGTGGTCACTCACCTCATGGCTGAGGTCACTCACCTCATGGCTGAGGTCACTCACCTCATGGCTGTGGTCACTCATCTCATGGCTGAGGCCACTCACCTCATGGCTGAGGTCACACACCTCATGGCTGTGGTCACTTACCTCATGGCTGAGGTCACTCACCTCATGGCTGAGGTCACTTACCTCATAGCTGTGGTCACTCATCTCATGGCTGAGGCCACTCACCTTATGGCTGAGGTCACTTACCTCATGGCTGTGGTCACTCATCTCATGGCTGAGGTCACTCACCTCATGGCTGAGGTCACTTACCTCATAGCTGTGGTCACTCATCTCATGGCTGAGGCCACTCACCTCATGGCTGAGGTCACTCACCTCATGGCTGAGGTCACTCACCTTGCAACTCGTCCTTCCTACTGCATATCTTGTCTTCCCTGAATGGTCACCCTCCCACCCTCCTCGACCGTCAAGCCACGTTTTGCCATTCTCTCTCTCTCTCTCTCTCTCTCTCTCTCTCTCTCTCTCTCTCTCTCTCTCTCTCTCTCTCTCTCTCTCTCTCTCTCTCTCCAAAATATATTGTTTATGTCAGTTTTCAAGACAGAGGAGGAAATTACTGGGAATTTATTAAGTGTTGGTGGGTTAGTGGCCACCTGCACGCTTGAACCAACAGGTGTTGGTGGGTTAGTGGCCTCCTGCATACCTGAACCAACAGATGTCGGTGGGTTAGTTGGCTCCAGCACACCTGAACCAACAGGTGTTGGTGGGTTAGTGGCCACCAGCACACCTGAACTAACAGGTGTTTGTGGGTTAGTGGCCTCCAGCACGCCTGAACTAACAGGTGTTGGTGGGTTAGTGGTCTCCAGCACGCCTGAACTAACAGGTGTTGGTGGGTTAGTGGCCACCAGCACACCTGAACTAACAGGTGTTGGTGGGTTAGTGGCCTCCAGGACACGTGAACCAACAGGTGTTGGTGGGTTAGTGGCCTCCAGGACACGTGAACCAACAGGTGTTGGTGGGTTAGTGGCCTCCAGGACACGTGAACCAACAGGTGTTGGTGGGTTAGTGGCCTCCAGCACGCCTGAACTAACAGGTGTTGGTGGGTTAGTGGCCTCCAGGACACGTGAACCAACAGGTGTTGGTGGGTTAGTGGCCTCCAGCACGCCTGAACTAACAGGTGTTGGTGGGTTAGTGGCCTCCAGCACGCCTGAACTAACAGGTGTTGGTGGGTTAGTGGCCTCCAGCACGCCTGAACTAACAGGTGTTGGTGGGTTAGTGGCCTCCAGCACGCCTGAACTAACAGGTGTTGGTGGGTTAGTGGCCTCCAGCACGCCTGAACTAACAGGTGTTGGTGGGTTAGTGGCCTCCAGCACGCCTGAACTAACAGGTGTTGGTGGGTTAGTGGCCTCCAGCACGCCTGAACTAACAGGTGTTGGTGGGTTAGTGGCCTCCAGGACACGTGAACCAACAGGTGTTGGTGGGTTAGTGGCCTCCAGGACACGTGAACTAACAGGTGTTGGTGGGTTAGTGGCCTCCAGGACACGTGAACTAACAGGTGTTGGTGGGTTAGTGGCCTCCAGAACACGTGAACCAACAGGTGTTGGTGGGTTAGTGGCCTCCAGGACACGTGAACCAACAGGTGTTGGTGGGTTAGTGGCCTCCAGGACACGTGAACTAACAGGTGTTGGTGGGTTAGTGGCCTCCAGGACACGTGAACCAACAGGTGTTGGTGGGTTAGTGGCCTCCAGGACACGTGAACTAACAGGTGTTGGTGGGTTAGTGGCCTCCAGGACACGTGAACCAACAGGTGTTGGTGGGTTAGTGGCCTCCAGGACACGTGAACCAACAGGTGTTGGTGGGTTAGTGGCCTCCAGGACACGTGAACCAACAGGTGTTGGTGGGTTAGTGGCCTCCAGGACACGTGAACCAACAGGTGTTGGTGGGTTAGTGGCCTCCAGGACACGTAAACCAACAGGTGTTGGTGGGTTAGTGGCCTCCAGGACACGTGAACCAACAGGTGTTGGTGGGTTAGTGGCCTCCAGGACACGTGAACCAACAGGTGTTGGTGGGTTAGTGGCCTCCAGGACACGTGAACCAACAGGTGTTGGTGGGTTAGTGGCCTCCAGGACACGTGAACCAACAGGTGTTGGTGGGTTAGTGGCCTCCAGGACACGTGAACCAACAGGTGTTGGTGGGTTAGTGGCCTCCAGGACACGTGAACCAACAGGTGTTGGTGGGTTAGTGGCCTCCAGGACACGTGAACCAACAGGTGTTGGTGGGTTAGTGGCCTCCAGGACACGTGAACCAACAGGTGTTGGTGGGTTAGTGGCCTCCAGGACACGTGAACCAACAGGTGTTGGTAGGTTAGTGGCCTCCAGGACACGTGAACCAACAGGTGTTGGTGGGTTAGTGGCCTCCAGGACACGTGAACCAACAGGTGTTGGTGGGTTAGTGGCCTCCAGGACACGTGAACCAACAGGTGTTGGTGGGTTAGTGGCCTCCAGGACACGTGAACCAACAGGTGTTGGTGGGTTAGTGGCCTCCAGGACACGTGAACCAACAGGTGTTGGTGGGTTAGTGGCCTCCAGGACACGTGAACCAACAGGTGTTGGTGGGTTAGTGGCCTCCAGGACACGTGAACCAACAGGTGTTGGTGGGTTAGTGGCCTCCAGGACACGTGAACCAACAGGTGTTGGTGGGTTAGTGGCCTCCAGGACACGTGAACCAACAGGTGTTGGTGGGTTAGTGGCCTCCAGGACACGTGAACCAACAGGTGTTGGTGGGTTAGTGGCCTCCAGGACACGTGAACCAACAGGTGTTGGTGGGTTAGTGGCCTCCAGGACACGTGAACCAACAGGTGTTGGTGGGTTAGTGGCCTCCAGGACACGTGAACTAACAGGTGTTGGTGGGTTAGTGGCCTCCAGCACGCCTGAACTAACAGGTGTTGGTGGGTTAGTGGCCTCCAGCACGCCTGAACTAACAGGTGTTGGTGGGTTAGTGGCCTCCAGCACGCCTGAACTAACAGGTGTTGGTGGGTTAGTGGCCTCCAGCACGCCTGAACTAACAGGTGTTGGTGGGTTAGTGGCCTCCAGCACGCCTGAACTAACAGGTGTTTGTGGGTTAGTGGCCTCCAGGTGTCTAAGGAAAGCACCTCGATTCAGGTGAAGGAATGTTTGGTAAAGAAATTGGAGCGCCACTCCACCTCCTTGGATCTAACCTGATTATCTCCCTCTCCCCTTCCACGGGTTTGGCTTTTCTACGTGAATATAAAAAAAAATATTATAGGAAAGCAGACAAGCAGTGACGAAAGCAGAGAGACAAGGCAGACAGGCATTCAGACAAGCAGAGAGGCAAGCAGAGAATTATGCAAGCAGAAATGGATGCAAAAAATTGAAGGAAGCAGGCAGACAGATTACCAGGAAGGCAGACAGTTATGCAGACAAGCAGACAGGTAGGCAAGTAGATAAGGATGTATTCAAGCGAGCATTCAAGCAAGCAAGCAAACAGGCAGGCAGGCAGTTAAGGATATATTCAGGCAGGTAGGCAGAGGAAGGAGACAGGGATGCTGGCAGGCAGACATTCAAGCAGGCAGGGAGACGGTCAGTCTCCGACCTTCCTTTGGGTAATAAGTGTCCAGCTGGATATTATATTACATCTGGCGTTGGTTGGTCAGGGTGTCGGGGTTGATGGTTAGTAAATTTAGTTCTTTGAGCTCAGACTTATGTTTACTCTTTGTGTGTGTGTGTGTGTGTGTGTGTGTGTGTGTGTGTGTGTGTGTGTGTGTGTGTGTGTGTGTGTGTGTGTTTGTTGCCATTTGTCAAAGGCACCTTGCATTTTTTTTGTGTGTGAATCTTTTTTCGAGCTTACATATTCCTGTTAAATTATGGGTCTTATGCTTGTATTGAATGTTTAAGGTGTATATAATATTAGTGAATCTAGCCTAATATCTCAAACAGCTTCATTGTCTCTGAAAGCCACTACACTTCCAACAGACGCTTCACCATCTGCAACAGCCACTATAGCTCAACCAACGGCTAGAACACCATCAGCAGCCACTTCATTATGTGCAACAACCACTGGAAGATAAGCCACACTGAAACTTCTGACAGCCACTCCCACATTTGCAACAATTATTGCAACACCTGGTCAGGTTGTATCACTAGCAGATTTTCCTATATATCTGTGTGTGATAAACATTGGCAGGTGTTGTCTCCCAGCAAACACCGACGCTACTCCAAATATCAAGACCTTATCTCCAGGAAGTATCTTTAGGTAGCCTCGTCAGCAAAGACCAACAGCTGACATCTTCAGTAAATAGCAAGAGATGACATCGTCAGCAGGCACTAAGAGATGACTTCTTCAAGAAGCATCAAGAGATGACATCTTCAAGAAGCATCAAGAGATGACATCTTCAAGAAGCATCAAGAGATAACATCTTCAAGAAGCATCAAGAGATAACATCTTCAAGAAGCATCAAGAGATGACATCTTCAAGAAGCATCAAGAGATGACATCTTCAAGAAGCATCAAGAGATGACATCTTCAAGAAGCATCAAGAGATGACATCTTCAAGAAGCATCAAGAGATGACATCTTCAAGAAGCATCAAGAGATGACATCTTCAAGAAGCATCAAGAGATGACATCTTCAAGAAGCATCAAGAGATGACATATTCAGTAATACATTAAGCACTTGACATAGAAGTGTAACAAGTGTGACTTGTCCCCAAGGTTTTTGTCTGCTTCTGGTGAGTCGGGTGGTGAAAGCTACAAGTACTTTATCAGATCTAGATAATAAGAGCTGACCAGCCAACATTGTTGAAGAGATTACCACGGTGTCAATTAGATTGTTAGCTGTATTTAATGTTTCACTTGTCTTATCTCTGAAGGCTGCGAGAATTATGAGGGCGCCCATGTGCGAAGCTTGTGTTTGTGTCTCTCTCTCTTTGTGTTAATACCAGTTTGCGTTTGCAGTGATGGGGAAGGATATCTAGTGGCAGGGGCGAATGCCATCTGGAGAGGGTGATACACTTTAGTGGAGGGGGGGAATGCGAAATATACCGAGGGGTGTGCTCTAAAGGGGCCAGGTGTACTCTTGTCAGGGGGTGAACTTTTGCGAGGAGAGTGGGTCTGTTCTGCATTGGAGTGAACTCTAGAGGGGGTGAACTCTTGTGAGGAGAGTTGGTCAGTTCTGTAGTGGAGTGAACTCTCGTGAGGAGAGTTGGTCAGTTCTGTAGTGGAGTGAACTCTTGTGAGGAGAGTTGGTCAGTTCTGTAGTGGAGTGAACTCTTGTGAGGAGAGTTGGTCATTTCTGTAGTGGAGTGAACTCTTGTGAGGAGAGTTGGTCAGTTCTGTAGTGGAGTGAACTCTTGTGAGGAGAGTTGGTCAGTTCTGTAGTGGAGTGAACTCTTGTGAGGAGAGTTGGTCAGTTCTGTAGTGGAGTGAACTCTTGTGAGGAGAGTTGGTCAGTTCTGTAGTGGAGTGAACTCTTGTGAGGAGAATTGGTCAGTTCTGTAGTGGAGTGAACTCTTGTGAGGAGAGTTGGTCAGTTCTGTAGTGGAGTGAATTCTCGTGAGGAGAGTTGGTCAGTTCTGTAGTGGAGTGAATTCTCGTGAGGAGAGTTGGTCAGTTCTGTAGTGGAGTGAACTCTTGTGAGGAGAATTGGTCAGTTCTGTAGTGGAGTGAACTCTTGTGAGGAGAGTTGGTCAGTTCTGTAGTGGAGTGAATTCTCGTGAGGAGAGTTGGTCAGTTCTGTAGTGGAGTGAATTCTCGTGAGGAGAGTTGGTCAGTTCTGTAGTGGAGCGAACTCTTGTGAGGAGAGTTGGTCAGTTCTGTAGTGGAGCGAACTCTTGTGAGGAGAGTTGGTCAGTTCTGTAGTGGAGCGAACTCTTGTGAGGAGAGTTGGTCAGTTCTGTAGTGGAGTGAGCTCTTGTGAGGAGAATGGGTCTGTTCTGTAGTGAACTCTACATGGGATGAACTTAAATCCTTGAGCCTGTCTCTTCACTGATGTAAATTACGCTTGAAGTCAGCGTCTAGTTTATCTTGTCTGATTCATTTATTTTTTGACAGCAATTGCATTGAAGAAGAGCGTGTGTTTTGGGTTCATCCGCCACTCGAGGCTCATTAAGGCAGCAATGCTCCTAGACACTAATATCAAGGAATTATTCATGGGGTGTCTTGATGCTGGTGAAGGGTTTCAGATTCAAGGTATTGAATCAGACTTGATTATCTCCTATTCCTCAGGCACTGTATTGATCCTCTTACGGCGCTCACTCATACTGATATTAATAATAAACCACGAAATGGGTGGGGGTTTGTTTATAGTCGTTTTATTATGATTTCGTGAGTCGTGATAATTATAATAACTTACATCAAGGCTACTTAGTTACTAAGGTAAGGAACTTACATCAAGGGTATTTAGTTACTAAAGTAAGGAACTTACATCAAGGGTACTTAGTTACTAAAGTAAGGAACTTACATCAAGGGTACTTAGTTATTAATTAAGGTAAGGACTGAGCTCTCAGAATATAGCCGCTGAGAGATAGCACGCTTCTGGGAGTCGTCTGTATACGTTCCATCCCGTGTGAGCAAGGATCCGATACTAGATGTGTCGGTTCCCTCACCTTCGTCTGTTAGTGTGACCTCTCCTTTCGTCCAAGTCGGACCGAAACGTCGTCATAAGCTTCTGTGTGCGGGTTATTTGTGTACTAGATGTGATTTCTACCCTGGGTCTTGCATATGAGATGTATGTTGGATCCCTTTTAATTTAATTAACTTCTTTTAGCTTCTCTCTTCTGGACCGTGTGTGTTTTCCTGGTGCTTCTGTGACTTGTCTAGTTGCCCAGGTTTTCATTCCTGTCCTCTTATTACGGATTATTCGTTGGTAAAAATTGTGTCACTGTTATCAGTAGTGTCAGTTATCAGTAGTACTGTGCCTTGACAGTATGTGTGTTGTACGAAAGGAGAGAAGGTTAGCACTCACCTTGAAAAGGACTGATAACATACATACTGTCAAGGCACAGTATTACCCACACTACTAATAACTGATACTAACGGTTACTAGTATGAGGCACAGTACTACTGATATTACTGATAACTGATACTACTGATACTGTCTTTGCCCCGGAGTATTATGTATTTAGCGATCATATAAGTTTTTTTCCCCTACCTCCTCCAGGAACAAGAGCTGTGTCGGCCTTTGTCGCAGCTCAGTCCCGCCTGCTTCACCATCTGGATACATACCTTTGAACTTTCTCCAGTTTCACTTTGTGTTTGGCAACATGAGGGTTTCAAACTGGCGCTGTGTACTCAAGGATTGGTCACACATGTGATGAAGAGTGACTTGAAAGAATCTTTTGGATTTCTGAAGGCCACTCTTACATTTACCAGCCTAACACATTGTGTGTGTGTATGTGTGTGTATTTATTTAGATTGCATGAAAAGTGAGAACCCACTTGAACAGAAATATGAAAGACATGTATATTTCAGCCCGAATCAGAAGCGCATTAGTGTGCGCTTGAAGGGGAGAGGCTCCAGCTCCTGACCCCACCTCTTACCCTTCAAGTGATTGATGTAGTTGAATGCACACACCTTGAGTTTGCCTTATCATACCAGTACTCTATCATACCATAACTTCTGTTCCATCTGGAGACTGTTTCCAGGGCCCCCACGACCCGGTCCCACATCAGGTCTTCGCGTGGATGCTGTAATCAGTCAGGTCTTCAGGTGGATGACCTGATCATCCAGTCTGTTGGTGTTAATCCTAACATTTCCTTGTCTCAACTGAATGTTCAGCTGCCATCGATGCTTTCTTGTTTTAATTTCTTCCTTGTTATTTTCCTAGGGTGGGTTGACTTGAGGTCGGGGAAGGGCTCTTGATCCAGGGTATTGGATCTACCTTCCCATTCCTTGGATCAAACTTGATTACCTCCCATTTCTCAGGCGTTATACGAATATAATAATACTTTCTGCTTGTCCAACTGTCTTCGTTTACTTTGCCCTACTCTTCAGTATCTTTTATGTCTTGATCATGTCTCCCCAGTCTTTCCTCGCGCAGTCACAGGAGGGGTCAACTTTGTTGGTGTTTGTAGCTTCTGTTTTTCAGCCTTTTACTAAGTCAGTCTCTCTCTCTCTCTCTCTCTCTCTCTCTCTCTCTCTCTCTCTCTCTCTCTCTCTCTCTCTCTCTCTCTCTCTCTCTCTCTCTCTCTCTCTCTCTCTCTCTCTCTGTCTCTCTCTTTCTCTCTCTTTCTCTCTCTTTCTCTTTCTCTCTCTTTCTCTCTCTTTCTCTCTCTCTCTCTCTCTCTCTCTCTCTCTCTCTCTCTCTCTCTCTCTCTCTCTCTCTCTCTCTCTCTCTCTCTCTCTCTCTCTCTCTCTCTCTCTCTCTCTCTCTCTCTCAGGGTTCTGCTGTTGCTTTTGGTGGTGTTGGTGATGGTGGTATGGTGGGGGTGGTGGTTGTGGTGGAGGTGGTTGAAGTGGTGGGGGTGGTGGCACGGCTGCCACTCCTGGGATGGGTCTTTTATGGAGGATTGGAGGAGGTCACCATAACAAAGGGATGGTTGGGTGTGCGCTGGTAATGCCGTCAGAGAACTAGTGTGTGCTTTGGTATTGGTGTCACGCGTTGAGTAGGCTGAGTACG
Organism: Cherax quadricarinatus; assembly: GCF_038502225.1. NCBI lineage: Eukaryota > Metazoa > Arthropoda > Malacostraca > Decapoda > Parastacidae > Cherax > Cherax quadricarinatus. The sequence goes on from NC_091369.1 coordinate 383,145, forward strand.
GCGTCAAAGAGATGTGCGTGTCATGGTTGTGTGTTAGTGAACGGGAGACGACCTGTAAAGTCCTTCTCTGAACGTAATTTGCCACTCTGGTACCTCACGACCTTGGCTCCAACACCACTCTCCAAACTCCATTTTCCTTCGGTTCTGACATCTAACAATGACGGTGTAAACTCGATCATCTTTATATCTCGCGACTAAGGAGTTTTTCCTCGTTACACAACGCTGGTGTGATGAAAATGTCTTGAAGAATCTGCAGATTCTTCAAGACTACGGTGATCTTCACCAACTCCAAGACTGAGGGACTCATTACTAAATCTTTTGTATATAGTTCTGCAGTCTTCACATTGTGTCCTTGTATTGATAAAATCACTGGAGGGCGAAACGTCTACAAATAAAGATACCCAGATGTTGCTTATGTCTTAATTCTTCATCTTATCGGTCTTGCATACCATTCATGTACTGTTATGGTTACATGATGGTTTGGTCCACCTAAAGTACCTTGGTGATATGTACACGCTTACACTGTGTATATATCTTATATATACACTGAAGGTGTGTATACAGGATATGTAAACAGCAAAGAGAAGATGATAGATGGAGTAACAGGTTAGGACCACTGACAGTAGTGTAGTGGTACGGAAGCAGAGTTTTCATTCTCTCATTGTTGCATGACAGACACACTGCTTAACTGCAATGCCTTAATCCTTTAGTGTATTTACAAAGGCTGGCAGCTGACATGTAACAGAGAAATCGTAAAAGTTGCTGACGTGAATGAAAGCGAAAGTTAGATAAACGGTGCTAACAAGATAAAACCATAAGAGGCAGGTGGGTGAGTGAGAGACAATGAGAGAGAGAGAGAGTTCAGTGTTTTTAGCAGGACATGATGTGTGTGTGAGTGTTTTACATAGACATGATACCTGGAGTATACCTGGAGGGTGTTCCGGGGGTCAGCGCCCCCGCGGCCCGGTCCATGACCAGGTGAGTGTTTTCACGTGGATATCATTGTCACGTGAACGTGATAATTGAACGCGCGGTGAACGTGTGCTAATATATGAACGATAACACCACGGTGAACGTGTGTGCTAATATATGAACGATAACACCACGGTGAACGTGTGTGCTAATATATGAACGATAACACCACTAATGTTATCTTGGTCCTGTCAGAGGTTCTTCGTATATATACTCAATGTTTACATAGATATACATCTGCCAAAGAACATTATCCCAACATGTACGGGTGTATGTATTCTGATGTTATCTCTGACATAAAGGTCAGCTCCTCAATGACAGTTTACAACTTTACAGTGTAGGGTAGCAGATCCAAGGAAGTGGAGCTACCCACTCCTTCGATTGAACCTAATTACCGCCCATTCCCCAGACACTGGAGAACCCCTACGTGTTTAGGACTTCCCTATGAACGTAATAATTATAACAATAACTATACTACTACGAATATCAATAATAATAATAGCAGTAATAATAATAATAATAATAATAATAATAATAATAATAACAGTAATAATAATAACAGTAATAATAATAACAGTAAAATAATAATAATAATAATAATAATAATAATAATAATAATAATCGTTACCTTTAACATGTACTCTAGATAGAAGTTGTGTAAGGGGCTCACTAGCCAATTTTTCCGCAGAAGTGGAAATAGTATCAGCAGTAAATACACAAATAACCCGCACATAGAACACAGGAGAATGATACTTATGATGACGTTTAGGTCCAACTCGGACCATTAGCTAGTTCAAGTAAGACCGAAACGTCGTATTGTTCCAGTCACGGAATTGTGACTTTTTGTTCGTCAGTAATGACAGTAGTGGTAGAAATAATAGTAATTGTAGCTGGTGGTCGTAGTAGTAGTAGTAGCAGTAGTAATAAGTTGTAAAAGTGCCGTTTTCTGGTTAGATTTCCGTGTGGTTGTTTTAAATGTGACATTGTCCCTTCAAGGAAGGTACCTTGACACTGGTGAAGGACTCTTGAGCCATGTCCCTTCAAGGAAGGTACCTTGACACTGGTGAAGGACTCTTGAGCCATGTCCCTTCAAGGAAGGTACCTTGACACTGGTGAAGGACTCTTGAGCCATGTCCCTTCAAGGAAGGTACCTTGACACTGGTGAAGGACTCTTGAGCCATGTCCCTTCAAGGAAGGTACCTTGACACTGGTGAAGGACTCTTGAGCCATGTCCCTTCAAGGAAGGTACCTTGACACTGGTGAAGGACTCTTGAGCCATGTCCCTTCAAGGAAGGTACCTTGACACTGGTGAAGGACTCTTGAGCCATGTCCCTTCAAGGAAGGTACCTTGACACTGGTGAAGGACTCTTGAGCCATGTCCCTTCAAGGAAGGTACCTTTGACACTGGTGAAGGACTCTTGAGCCATGTCCCTTCAAGGAAGGTACCTTGACACTGGTGAAGGACTCTTGAGCCATGTCCCTTCAAGGAAGGTACCTTGACACTGGTGAAGGACTCTTGAGCCATGTCCCTTCAAGGAAGGTACCTTGACACTGGTGAAGGACTCTTGAGCCAAGAACTTGGAGATGCCCTTCCCTTGGACTAAAAGTGATTCCATTCCCGAGTATGTCTCAGGAGAAAGTCATAACCAGAAATTTATGTTTGGAGACCCCATGATTGTTATTTTAATTCAGTCCCAGTTACCATGGTGATTGATTTGATCTTTGTAGCATGACACCTGCATAGGCCTACCTGTAGGCCGTATGTGTTAGATTAAAATGTTAGACGGGTCATAGTCAAGCACTTTCCCGGACCTTCCTTTGTCTGATAGTTATACTCATAGCCCTAATTTTTAAAGGGGTGGAGGGGTAAGCCAGTGGAAGGCCTCGGTCAGATGACTAAAAGCTCCAGCTGCGGGTCATCATGTGACCCGCGTCAGGAAACACCTGTCCTGTTTCCTGACAAACTTCACCTACCCTTCCCACCACCCCTGATGCTTGTGAAGATGCTGTACCTGAGCGTACGATGAGTGGGTCCTTGCGGGTAGCCGCACACTGAGGGTATTTCAGCGCATAATTGATGTGTTGAATTTTGTGGAATACAAGTTGCTGCAGTGTTGGCTTGTGTTGTGCAGTGGGGGGTTTCCTTGCAGGACAGGTGGTGTGATGATGATATTACATTCTCGCCCGAGTGCGCCATGCCTGCAATCTGGTTTGCAATATTTTTCACTCTCCGAAGGGGAAGGTTTCCACTCTCTCTCTCCCCAGGCTGCCACCTTGCATGACCTCCCCAGGCTGCCACCATGCATGACCTCCCCAGGCTGCCACCTTACATAACCTCACCAGGCTGCCGCCATGCATGACCTCCCCAGGCTGCCACCTTGCATGACCTCCCCAGGCTGCCACCTTGCATAACCTCACCAGGCTGCCGCCATGCATGACCTCCCCAGGCTGCCACCTTGCATGACCTCCCCAGGCTGCCACCTTGCATAACCTCACCAGGCTGCCGCCATGCATGACCTCCCCAGGCTGCCACCTTGCATGACCTCCCCAGGCTGCCACCTTGCATAACCTCACCAGGCTGCCGCCATGCATGACCTCCCCAGGCTGCCACCTTGCATGACCTCCCCAGGCTGCCACCTTGCATAACCTCACCAGGCTGCCGCCATGCATGACCTCCCCAGGCTGCCACCTTGCATGACCTCCCCAGGCTGCCACCTTGCATAACCTCACCAGGCTGCCACCATGCATGACCTCACCAGGCTGCCACCTTGCATGACCTCCCCAGGCTGCCACCTTGCATGACCTCCCCAGGCTGCCACCTTGCATAACCTCACCAGGCTGCCACCATGCATGACCTCCCCAGGCTGCCACCTTGCATAACCTCACCAGGCTGCCACCATGCATGACCTCCCCAGGCTGCCACCTTGCATGACCTCCCCAGGCTGCCACCTTGCATAACCTCACCAGGCTGCCGCCATGCATGACCTCCCCAGGCTGCCACCTTGCATGACCTCCCCAGGCTGCCACCTTGCATAACCTCACCAGGCTGCCACCTTGCATGACCTCCCCAGGCTGCCACCTTGCATGACCTCCCCAGGCTGCCACCTTGCATAACCTCACCAGGCTGCCACCATGCATGACCTCCCCAGGCTGCCACCTTGCATAACCTCACCAGGCTGCCACCATGCATGACCTCCCCAGGCTGCCACCTTGCATGACCTCCCCAGGCTGCCACCTTGCATAACCTCACCAGGCTGCCGCCATGCATGACCTCCCCAGGCTGCCACCATGCATGACCTCCCCAGGCTGCCACCTTGCATAACCTCACCAGGCTGCCGCCATGCATGACCTCCCCAGGCTGCCACCATGCATGACCTCCCCAGGCTGCCACCTTGCATAACCTCACCAGGCTGCCGCCATGCATGACCTCCCCAGGCTGCCACCATGCATGACCTCCCCAGGCTGCCACCTTACATAACCTCACCAGGCTGCCGCCATGCATGACCTCCCCAGGCTGCCACCATGCATGACCTCCCCAGGCTGCCGCCATGCATGACCTCCCCAGGCTGCCACCATGCATGACCTCCCCAGGCTGCCGCCATGCATGACCTCCCCAGGCTGCCACCATGCATGACCTCCCCAGGCTGCCACCTTGCATAACCTCACCAGGCTGCCGCCATGCATGACCTCCCCAGGCTGCCACCATGCATGACCTCCCCAGGCTGCCACCATGCATGACCTCCCCAGGCTGCCACCTTGCATAACCTCACCAGGCTGCCGCCATGCATGACCTCCCCAGGCTGCCGCCATGCATGACCTCCCCAGGCTGCCACCATGCATGACCTCCCCAGGCTGCCACCATGCATGACCTCCCCAGGCTGCCGCCATGCATGACCTCCCCAGGCTGCCACCATGCATGACCTCCCCAGGCTGCCACCTTACATAACCTCCCCAGGCTGCCACCATGCATGACCTCCCCAGGCTGCCACCTTGCATAACCTCACCAGGCTGCCGCCATGCATGACCTCCCCAGGCTGCCACCATGCATGACCTCCCCAGGCTGCCACCTTACATAACCTCCCCAGGCTGCCACCATGCATGACCTCCCCAGGCTGCCACCATGCATGACCTCCCCAGGCTGCCACCTTACATAACCTCCCCAGGCTGCCACCATGCATGACCTCCCCAGGCTGCCACCATGCATGACCTCCCCAGGCTGCCACCTTACATAACCTCCCCAGGCTGCCACCATGCATGACCTCCCCAGGCTGCCACCATGCATGACCTCCCCAGGCTGCCACCTTACATAACCTCCCCAGGCTGCCACCATGCATGACCTCCCCAGGCTGCCACCATGCATGACCTCCCCGGGCTGCCACCTTACATAACCTCCCCAGGCTGCCACCATGCATGACCTCCCCGGGCTGCCACCTTACATAACCTCCCCAGGCTGCCACCATGCATGACCTCCCCAGGCGGCCACCTTACATAACATCCCCAGGCTGCCACCATGCATGACCTCCTTAGGCTGCCACCATGCATGACCTCCCCAGGCTGCCACCATGCATGACCTCCCTAGGCTACCACCTTGCATGACCTTTCTTGTATGTCTTGGCCACATGCGAAGCTGTCGGGCATCTTAGTCTCTGTACTCACCTACTTATGTTGCAGAGGTTAAGATCCAGCTCCGGGGCTCCGCCTCAGAATCACTAATCAAAAGATGTCTTATATTATATGTAGTTGTTCGAAGGAGGGGTGGAGATATGTGGCAAGACAGTGATGGAGTGAGTGATGATTACAGTGTTTTTTCTTTTTTGGGGGTCACCTCCCTCGGTGGGAAACGGCCGATGTGCTAAAAAATTATTTTATATCTTAAATATCTTAATTTTATATCTTATATCTTAATTTTTTAATATTTCTGAGATTGTGTATGATCTGGGCGGCGAGCACCTGAATGGTCCGAGACCAGACGTTAATTACCGAACGGATGATCGAGCCTTGACCACTCCTTGCCAGGAATTAATTACATGGGTTTACCGCTTCACAAAATACAGTACATTCTTTTGGTTCATTATTGTTTCTTCCACTTGTATTCTGCGTGCGTCTCTTTGATATCTGAATATCTGGAATGTTGTGACCATGTCTCCTCTGTGCCTTCGTGTCTCCAGTATTTTAAGATTTAATTTCTCTTCGAATATTTTGGTGCGGTTCTTGTTTGTGTTCCAGTCATTGCTTCTGATCTTGTGTATGTGTACTCACCTATTTGTGGTTGCAGGGGTCGATTCATGGCTCCTGACCCCCCGTGTGTATGTGTGTGTGTGTGTGTACTCACCTAGTTGAGGTTGCGGGGTTCGAGTCCGAGCTCCTGGCCCCGCCTCTTCACTGATCGCTACTAGGTCACTCTCCCTGAGCCGTGAGCTTTATCATACCTCTGCTTAAAGCTATGTATGGATCCTGCCTCCACTACATCGCTTCCCAAACTATTCCACTTACTGACTACTCTGTGGCTGAAGAAATACTTCCTAACATCCCTGTGATTCATCTGTGTCTTCAGCTTCCAACTGTGTCCCCTTGTTACTGTGTCCAATCTCTGGAACATCCTGTCTTTGTCCACCTTGTCAATTCCTCTCAGTATTTTGTATGTCGTTATCATGTCCCCCCTATCTCTCCTGTCCTCCAGTGTCGTCAGGTTGATTTCCCTTAACCTCTCCTCGTAGGACATACCTCTTAGCTCTGGGACTAGTCTTGTTGCAAACCTTTGCACTTTCTCTAGTTTCTTCACGTGCTTGGCTAGGTGTGGGTTCCAAACTGGTGCCGCATACTCCAATATGGGCCTAACGTACACGGTGTACAGGGTCCTGAATGATTCCTTATTAAGATGTCGGAATGCTGTTCTGAGGTTTGCTAGGCGCCCATATGCTGCAGCAGTTATTTGGTTGATGTGCGCTTCAGGAGATGTGCCTGGTGTTATACTCACCCCAAGATTTTTTTCCTTGAGTGAGGTTTGTAGTCTCTGACCCCCTAGACTGTACTCCGTCTGCGGCCTTCTTTGCTCTTCCCCAATCTTCATGACTTTGCACTTGGTGGGATTGAACTCCAGGAGCCAATTGCTGGACCAGGTCTGCAGCCTGTCCAGATCCCTTTGTAGTTCTGCCTGGTCTTCGATCGAGTGAATTCTTCTCATCAGCTTCACGTCATCTGCAAACAGGGACACCTCAGAGTCTATTCCTTCCGTCATGTCGTTCACAAATACCAGAAACAGCACTGGTCCTAGGACTGACCCCTGCGGGACCCCGCTGGTCACAGGTGCCCACTCTGACACCTCGCCACGTACCATGACTCGCTGCTGTCTTCCTGACAAGTATTCCCTGATCCATTGTAGTGCCTTCCCTGTTATCCCTGCTTGGTCCTCCAGTTTTTGCACCAATCTCTTGTGTGGAACTGTGTCAAACGCCTTCTTGCAGTCCAAGAAAATGCAATCCACCCACCCCTCTCTCTCTTGTCTTACTGCTGTCACCATGTGTGTGTGTGTGTGTGTGTGTGTGTGTGTGTGTGTGTGTGTGTGTATGTTTGTGCGTGTGCTTGCTTGCTAGCTTGCCTTCGTGCATATGTGTATGTGAGAGTACTCGCTTATTTTTTGTAGACTTAGAGTATCAGCTCGTGGCCCTGCTTCTTATCTAGCCATTACTGTGTTCACTCCTTCCTAACCTCGTTGGTTTTATTATAGTTATTCTTAAAACTCTGTATAGATCTGCCGGTACCACCACCTCGTCAAGGTCACTCAACTTCCTCACCACTCCGAGGCTAAACAAATACTTCCTGACATTCCTGTGACCAATCTGTACTCTTAACTTCCAGCTGTGCCCTCATATACCTATTTCTCATCTCACACATTTATCTCCATCCTATTTTATATGTCGTTGTTATGTCTTCCCTGATCCTTCTAGTTAGATTTTGCTACCGAAGTTATTAGTTTATTGTGGATTGTAGCATAAGAATATATGGATACACAAAAGGCCTAGGAACTAGGCTCCAAAAGGGTTAACAGGAGTACATCTGGATTTATATCTACATTTCACTTATTTGTTACAAGTAAATTTAGGAAATGTGCTTCTGCCCCACGTCTTTCCCCATAGCGCATTCCTCCTTACTCAAGTTTTGTTGCAAACTTCTGCACTTTCTCTGGTTTCTTGAGTGTGGGCCCCAAGTGTGGGTCCCATACTTGTGTTTCAAGATTCAAGATGGGCCCAAGACATACTCTACAGCCTTCTATATTCTGTAGTAGATTTGATTTACAAGTTTTGTTTTTGAAATAATTATAAATGAAGTTAGTAGGTGTTTATACTTAATATTCAAGTGCATGTGTATATGTTCTGTACACACACACACACACACACACACACACACACACACACACACACACACACACACACACACACACACACACACACACATACACATACACCCAAGGGTAACAGGAATAATGAAAAAGCCAGGATGAGCCCATGGTTTACCCAAAGGTGCAGGGAGGCAAAAACCAATTGAGCTAGGGAATGGAAGAAATATAGAAGGCAAAGGACCCAGGAGAATAAGGAGAGCAGTCGTAGAGCCAGAAACGAATATGCACAGATAAGAAGGGAGGCCCAAAGACAATATGAAAATGACAGCAGCGAAAGCCAAATCTGACCCGAAACTGTTGTACAGCCACATCAGGAGGAAAACAACAGTCAAGGACCAGGTAATCAGGCTAAGGAAGGAAGGAGGAGAGACAACAAGAAATGACCGTGAAGTATGTGAGGAACTCAACAAGAGATTCAAAGAAGTGTTCACAGACGAGACAGAAGGGGCTCCAGAGGGACGGAGAGGTGGGGCACACCACCATGTGTTGGACACAGTGCACACAACCGAGGAAGAAGTGAAGAGGCTTCTGAGTGAGCTAGATACCTCAAAGGCAATGGGGCCAGATAACATCTCCCCATGGGTATTGAGAGAGGGAGCAGAGGCGCTATGTGTACCCCTAACAACAATATTCAATACATCTATCGAAACAGGGAGATTGCCTGAGGCATGGAAGACAGCAAATGTAGTCCCAATCTTTAAAAAAGGAGACAGACATGAAGCATTAAACTACAGACCAGTGTCACTGACATGTATAGTATGCAAAATCATGGAGAAGATTATCAGGAGAAGAGTGGTGGAACACCTAGAAAGGAACGATCTCATCAACAGCAGCCAACATGGTTTCAGGGACGTGAAATCCTGTCACAAACCTACTGGAGTTCTATGACATGGTGACAGCAGTAAGACAAGAGAGAGAGAGGGGTGGGTGGATTGCATATTCTTGGACTGCAAGAAGGCGTTTGACACAGTTCCACACAAGAGATTGGTGCAAAAACTGGAGGATCAAGCAGGGATAACAGGGAAGGCACTACAATGGATCGGGGAATACTTGTCAGGAAGACAGCAGCGAGTCATGGTACGTGGCGAGGTGTCAGAGTGGGCACCTGTGACCAGCAGGGTCCCACAGGGGTCAGTCCTAGGACCAGTGCTGTTTCTGGTATTTGTGAACGACATGACGGAAGGAATAGACTCTGAGGTGTCCCTGTTTGCAGATGACGTGAAGTTGATGAGAAAAATTCACTCGATCGAAGACCAGGCAGAACTACAAAGGGATCTGGACAGGCTGCAGACCTGGTCCAGCAATTGGCTCCTGGAGTTCAGTCCCACCAAGTGCAAAGTCATGAAGATTGGGGAAGGGCAAAGAAGACCGCAGACGGAGTACAGTCTAGGGGGCCAGAGACTACAAACCTCACTCAAGGAAAAAGATCTTGGGGTGAGTATAACACCAGGCACATCTGAAGCGCACATCAACCAAATAACTGCTGCAGCATATGGGCGCCTAGCAAACCTCAGAACAGCATTCCGACATCTTAATAAGGAATCATTCAGGACCCTGTACACCGTGTACGTTAGGCCCATATTGGAGTATGCGGCACCAGTTTGGAACCCACACCTAGCCAAGCACGTAAAGAAACTAGAGAAAGTGCAAAGGTTTGCAACAAGACTAGTCCCAGAGCTAAGAGGTATGTCCTACGAGGAGAGGTTAAGGGAAATCAACCTGACGACACTGGAGGACAGGAGAGATAGGGGGGACATGATAACGACATACAAAATACTGAGAGGAATTGACAAGGTGGACAAAGACAGGATGTTCCAGAGATTGGACACAGTAACAAGGGGACACAGTTGGAAGCTGAAGACACAGATGAATCACAGGGATGTTAGGAAGTATTTCTTCAGCCACAGAGTAGTCAGTAAGTGGAATAGTTTGGGAAGCGATGTAGTGGAGGCAGGATCCATACATAGCTTTAAGCAGAGGTATGATAAAGCTCACGGCTCAGGGAGAGTGACCTAGTAGCGATCAGTGAAGAGGCGGGGCCAGGAGCTCGGACTCGACCCCCGCAACCTCAACTAGGTGAGTACATACACACACACACACACACACACACACACACACACACACACACACACACACACACACACACACACACACACACACACACACACACACACACACACACACACGCTGATCTTTCTTTGTTTAACGCGCCGTAATAACAAGTTTGTTTAAACCTGCATCAATTCACAAGATAAAAAAAAATCTGGAGCAGCCATGAGGCTTCAGCCTACCTCCGTGCCTGCCTTCCTGCCTGCCTGCCTGCCTGCCTGCCTGCCTGCCTGCCTGCCTGCCTGCCTGTCTGCCTGCCTGCCTGCCTGCCTGCCTGCCTGCCTGCCTGCCTGCCTTCCTGCATGCTTGCCTGCCTGGCTGCCTGCCTGCCTGCCTGCCTGCCTGCCTGCCTGCCTGCCTGCCTACCTGCATGCTTGCCTGCCTATCTGCCTGCCTGCCTGCCTGCCTGCCTACCTGCCTGCCTGCCTATCTGCCTGCCTGCCTGCCTGCCTGCCTACCTGCATGCTTGCCTGCCTATCTGCCTATCTGCCTGCCTGCCTGCCTGCCTGCCTACCTGCATGCTTGCCTGCCTATCTGCCTGCCTGCCTGCCTGCCTGCCTGCCTGCCTGCCTACCTGCCTGCCTGCCTGCCTGCCTGCCTGCCTGCCTGCCTGCCTGCCTGCCTGCCTGCCTGCCTACCTGCCTGCCTGCCTGCCTGCCTGCCTGCCTGCATACTTGCCTGCCTGTCTGCCTGCCTGCCTGCCTGCCTACCTGCATGCGTGCCTGCCTATCTGCCTGCCTGCCTGCCTGCCTGCCTGCCTGCCTGCCTGCGTGCCTGCTTGCCTGCCTACCTGCCTGCCTGCCTGCCTGCTTGCCTGCCTGCCTGTCTCCCTGCTTGCTTGCCTGTCTCCCTGCTTGCTTGCCTGCCTGCTTTCCTGCCTGCCTATCTGCCTGCCTGTCTGTCTGCCTGCTTTCCTGCCTGCCTGCTTGCCTGTCTGCCTGCCTGTCTGCCTGCTTGCCTGCCTGCCTGCCTGCCTGCCTGCTTGTTTGCCTGCCTGCCTGCCTGCCTGCCTGCCTGCCTGCCTGCCTGCCTGCCTGCCTGCCTGCCTGCCTTCTTACCTGCCTGCCTGCATGCTAGCCTGTCTACCTACTTGCCTGCCTGCCTGCCTGCTTACCAGCCTGCCTGCTTACCTGCCTGCTTGCCTGCCTGCCTGCCTGCCTTCTTACCTGCCTGCCTGCCTGCCTGCCTTCTTACCTGCCTGCCTGCATGCTTGCCTGTCTACCTACTTGCCTGCCTGCCTGCCTGCTTACCAGCCTGCCTGCCTACCTGCTTGCTTACCTGCCTGCTTGCCTGCCTGCCTTTTTACCTGCCTGCCTGCATGCTTGCCTGTCTACCTACTTGCCTGCCTGCTTACCAGCCTGCCTGCCTACCTGCTTGCTTACCTGCCTGCTTGCCTTCCTGCCTGCCCTACACCAGAAAAATACATTTATAATAGTAGGGAATCACCAAACCCGTAGGGGGGTCGCACAATTCCTGGGAAAGGGGAGTTAGTCATATATAATCGAAGGAGAGAATAGCTAGTGTTCCTTGGATTAAGAGCCTCTTCAAGGTCCCCCCCCCCCCCACACAAATACCGGTTGCCACTAGTACTCCCGCTGCAGGTCGACCTGTTTCTGTGATGGACGGAGAAGCAGGGTTTACCATGCAAATATATTCTGATTATTTTATTCTCTTATCATCGTCGAGAGAGAGAGAGAGAGAGAGAGAGAGAGAGAGAAATTGTTTTTTGGCATGATTATGCTTTTCTTGTTCATTAACTTTAATTTTGTTTTTATCGTTTAGTGGATATTTTTTATGGCTGTGTTCGTCGAGTGACCACCGAGGTCAGTGCTGAGTAAATGTTAGTACTACTGCTGCTGCTGTTAGTACTACTACTGCTGCTGCTGTTAGTACTACTACTACTGCTGCTGTTAGTACTACTACTGCTGCTGCTGTTAGTACTACTACTGCTGCTGCTGTTAGTACTACTACTGCTGCTGCTGTTAGTACTACTACTGCTGCTGCTGTTAGCGCCGCCGCGCCGCCTGTTAGCACCACCTACCGCCGCCGCTGTTAGGGTACCACCACCGCCGCCGCCTGTTAGTACCACCACCGCTGCCGCTGCCAGCACCACCACTACCACCGCCGCCGTTAGCACCACTACCACCGCCGCCATTAGCACCACCACCTACCGCCGCCGTTAGCCACACCACCGCCGCCGCCGTTAGCACCACTCCGACGCCGCGTTAGCACCACCACCGCCGCCGCTGTTAGCACCGCCACACCTACCGCCGCCGTTAGCACCACACCGCCGCCGCGTTAGCACCACCACCGCCGCCGCCGTTAGCACTACTACCACCACTGCGCCGTTAGCACCACCACCGCCGCCGCTGTTAGTACCACCTACACCGCCGCTCCTGTTATTTACCACCACTGCCGCTGCCGTTAGCACCACCACGCCGCCGCCGTTAGCACACACGCCGCTGCCGTTGGTACCACTACCGCCGCCGCTGTTAGTACCACTACTACCACCGCCGCCGTTAGCACCACCACCGCCGCCGCCGTTAGCACCGCCACTACCGCCGCCGTTAGCACCACCTACCGCCGCCGCCGTTAGTACCACCACTACCACCGCCGCCTTAGCACTACCACCGCCGCCGCCGTTAGCACCACCACCGCCGCCGCCGTTAGCATACCATACCGCCGCCGTTAGCACCACTACCACCGCCGCCGTTAGCACCACTACCACCGCCGCCGTTAGCACCACCACCACCGCCGCCGCTGTACCACCACCACCACCGCCGCCGTTAGGCACCATTACCACCGCCGCCGTGTTAGCACACCACCGCCGCCGCTGTTAGTACCACCACCGCCTGCCTGCCGCCGTTATACCTCACCGCCGCTGCCGCCGCGTTAGCACCACCACCGCCGCCGCCGCCGTTAGCACCACTACCGCCGCCGCCGTTAGCATTACACGCCGCCGCTGTTAGCACCACCTCACCGCCGCCGCCGCCGTTAGCACCACCACCGCGCCGCCGTTAGTACTACCACCGCCGCGCCGCCGTTAGCACCACCTACCGCCGCCGCCGTTAGCACCACCACCGCCGCCGCCGTTAGCACCACTCACCGCCGCCGCTGTTGGCACCACCACCGCCGCCGCCGTTAGTACCACCACCACCACCGCCGCCGTTAGCACCACCACCGCCGCCTGCCGTTGCACGGCCACCACCGCCGCCATTAGCACCACCACACCGCCGCCGTTAGCACCACCACCACTGCCGCCGCGTTAGCATCCACATCGCTGCCGCTGTTAGCACCACCACCGCCGCCGCCGTTAGTACTACCACGCCGCTGCTCCGCCGCCGTTAGCACACCACCGCCGCGCGCCGTTAGCACTACCACCGCTTCTGCCTGCTGTTAGCACCACCTACCGCCGCCGCCGTTAGTACCACACCGCCGCCGCTGTTGCACTCCACCGCCGCTGCCGCTCCGTTAGCACCACCACCGCCGCCGCTGAGCACCACCACCGCCGCCGCCGCTGTTACCACCACCACCGCCGCCGCCGTTAGCACCACCTACCGCTGCCGCCGTTAGTACCACCACTGCCGCCGCGCTGGCACCACTACCGCCGCCGTTGTTAGCACACCACCACCACCGCCGCCGTTAGCACCACCACCGCCGCCGCCGTTAGCACGGCCACTATCCGCCGCCTACATTAGCACCACTACACCTGCCGCCGTTAGCACCACCACCACCGCCGCCGCTGTTAGCACTACCACCGCCGCCGCTGTTAGTACCACTACCTACCGCCGCCGTTAGTTACACTACTGCTGCCGCTGTTAGCACCACTCCACTGCCGCCGTTAGCACCACCACCACCGCCGCCGTTAGCACCACTCACCATTGCCGCGTTAGCACACTACCATCACCGCTGCGTAGTACCACCACTACCGCCGCCGTGTGCACCACCACATCCACCGCCGCCGTTAGTACCACCTACCACGCCGCCGCCGTTAGTACCACCACCGCTGCCGCCGCCGTTAGCACCATACCGCCGCCGCCTTGTTACACTACCTCACTGCCGCCGCCGTTAGCACCACCACCACCGCCGCCGTTAGCACCACCTACTACCGCCGCCGTTAGGTACCACCATCCGCCGCCGCCGTTAGCACCTACTACCATTACCGCCGCCGCTGTTAGCACCACTCACTGCTGCCGCCGTTAGCACCACCACTACTGCCGCTGTTGCGTTAGCACCACTACCTGCCGCCGTTAGTACACCACCGCCGCCGCCGCCGTTAGTACCACACCGCCGCTGCCGCCGTTAGTACCATACCGCTTGCCGCTGTTAGCACCATTACTGCCGCCGCCGTTAGCACCTATACCATTACCTGCTGCCGCCGTTAATACTACTACCTGCTGCCGCCGTTAGTACTACCACTACGCCTTGCTGTTGCTACGTTAGCACCTATCCACCGCCGCTGCCGTTAGTACTACTACCGCTGCTGCCGCCGTTAGCACACCACCGCCGCCGCCGCGTTAGCACCATACCGCTGCCGCCATTAGCACTACCACGCCGCCGCCGTTAGCACCACTCACCACCACTACCGCCGTTAGCACTACCATGCCATTGCCGCCGTTAGCACCACCACCTTACCGTTGCCGCCGTTAGTACCTCACCGCCGCCGCCGTTAGCACCACTACCACCGCCGCCGCCGTTAGCACCACCCATTGCCGCCGCCGTTAGTACCACTACCGCCGCCGCCGTTAGCACCACCACCGCCGCTGCCGCCGTTAGCACCGGCACATCGCCGCTGTTAGTACCACACGCCGCCGTTAGCACCACTACTCTGGTGCCGTTAGTACACTACTGCCGCTGCCGTTAGCACCTACACCGCCTGCCGCTGTTAGCACTACTACCACCGCCTGATGTTAGCACCACTACACCGCCGCTGTTAGCACCACTACCACCGCCGCCGTTAGCACCACCAATACCGCCGCCGTTTGCACCACCTACCACCACGCCGCCGTTAGCACCACTCACCACCGCGCCGCTGTTAGCACCACCATGCCGTTGCCGCTGTTAGCACCATACCGCCGCCTGCCGTTACACACCACCGCCGCCGCTGTTAGCACCACTACCACTACCACCGCCGCCGTTAGCACCACTACCGCCGCCGCCTGTTAGCACCACCACCACCGCTGCCGTTAGCACCTGCCACACCGCCGCCGTTAGTACCACTATTGCCGCCGCGTTAGCACCATTACCACCACCACCGCCGCCTGTTAATACACACCAGCCGCCGCCGTTAGCACACCACCGCCGCCGCCGTTAGCACCACACTACCACCGCCGCAGTTAGCACCACCACACCGCCGCCGTTAGTACCACCACTACCGCCGCCGTTAGCACCACCACCACCGCCGCCGCCTGCACCACCACCACCACCGCCGCCGTTAGCACCACCACCACCGCCGCCGTTAGCACCACCACCGCCGCTGCCGTTAGCACCACCACCACCGCCGCCGTTAGCACTACCATACCGCCGCTGCCTTGGGGCACCACCACCGCCGCCGCCGTTAGCATACCACCATATCCGCCGCCGCCGTTAGCACCACTACCGCTGCCGCCGTTAGCAATTACTACCACCGCCGCTGTTGCCGTTAGCTACCACATACCGTGCCGCTGTTAGCACACCTACCGCCGCCTGCGCCGTTAGTACCATCACCGTCCGCCGCCGCCTGTTAGCACCATACGCGCCGCCGCCTGTTAGCACCATTACCGCCGCCGCTGTTAGCACCACTACCATTACTGCCGCCGCTGTTAGTACTACCACCGCCGCCGCTGCTTAGTACCACTACCACCGTTGCCGCCGTTAGTACCACTACCGCTGCCGCCGTTAGTACCACACCGCTGCCGCCGCTGTTAGTACACTCCACCGCCTGCCGCCGCCGTTAGCACCATACCGCCGCCGCCATTACTTACTACACTACCGCCGCCGCCGTTAGCACTACCACCTACCACTACCGCCGCCGTTAGCACTACTACCGCCGCCGCCGTTAGTACCACTACCACCGCTGCCGCCGTTAGTACCACCACCGCCGCCGCCGTTAGCACCACTACCACTGCCGCCGCCGTTAGCACCACCTATTGCCGCCGCCGTTAGCACCACCACCGCCGCCGCCGTTAGCACTACCACTGCCGCTGCCGTTAGTACCGCCACAATGCCGCCGTTAGTACCACCACCGCCGCCGCCGTTAGCACCACCACCGCTGGCGCCGTTAGCACCACTACTGCCGCCGCTGTTAGCACCACTACCTGCTGCTGCTGTTAGTACCACTACCACCGCCGCTGTTAGCACCACTAGCACCGCCGCCGTTAGCAATACCAGCACCGCTGCCGTTAGCACCACTACCATGCTGCCGTGCCAGTTACCACCACACCGCCGCCGCCGTTAGCACCACCAGCGCCGCCCCGTTAGCACCACCACCGCTGCCGCCTGTTACCACCATACCACCTGCCGCCGTTAGCACCACTAGCACCGCCGCCGTTAGCACCACAAGCACCGCCGCCGTTACCACACCACCACCGCCGCTGTTAGCACCAATAGCACCGCGCCGTTAGCACCACCACGCCGCCGCCGTTAGCACCACCACCGCCGCCGCCGTTCCAAGGCACCACTACCACCGCCGCTTTTAGCACCACCACCACCGCCGCCGCCGTTAGCACTACCACCACCGCCGCCGTTAGCACCACCACTACCGCCGCCGCCGTTAGCACCACTAGCACCGCCGCTGTTAGCACTACCACCACCGCCGCCGTCCGTACCACAGCACTGCTGCCGTTAGCACCACCACGCCGCCGCCGTTAGCACCACTACCACCGCCGCCGCCGCCAGTACCACCTACCGCCGCCGCTGCCTTGTTAGCACTACCACCACTCTGCCTGTTAGTACTACTACCACCGCCGCGCCGTTAGGCACACTAGCACCGCCGCCGTTAGTACCACCACTACCACCGCCGCCGTCCGTACCACCTTAGCACCGCCGCCGTTAGCACCACCACCGCGCCGCCGTTAGCACTACTACTACCGCGCTGTTAGCACCACACCACCGCTGCCGCCGTTAGCACCACTAGCACCGCCGCCGTTAGCACACACCACCGCCGCTGTCCGTACCACTAGCACCGCGCTGTTAGCACCACCACGCCGCCGCCGTTAGCATCACCACCACTGCCGCCGCCGCCAGCACCACCACATGCCGCCGTTAGCACCACCGGCCGCTGTTAGCACCACATACACCGCTGCCGTTAGCACCACACCGCCGCCGCCGTTAGCACCACCACTCGGGCCGCCGTTGCACTTCCACCGCCGCCGCTGTTAGCACCACCACCTACCGCCGTTAGCACCACCACCGCCGCCGCCGTTAGGCACACCTACCGCCGCCGCCGCCGTTAGCACCACCACTGCTGCCGCCGTTAGCACCTACACCGCCGCCGCCGCGTTAGCACTACTACTACCGCCGCCGTTAGTACCACCACGCCGCCGCCGTTAGCACCACCGCCGCCGCCGTTAGCACCCACACCGCTGCCGCCGTTAGTACCACTACCGCTGCCGCCTTAGTGCCACATCGCCTTGCCGCTGTTAGCACCACTACCGCCGCCGCTGTTAGCACTACCACCTCGCGCTGTTAGCACCACCACCGCTGCCGCCGCTGTTAGCACCACTACTACCACCGCCGCCGTTAGCACCACCACGCCGCCGTTAGTACCACTGCCGCCGCTGTTAGCACTACCACCGCCTGCCGCCGTTAGTACCACTACCACTGCCGCCGCTGTTAGCACCACCATCCGTTGCTGCGTTAGTACCACCACGCCGCCGCCGTTAGCACCACACCGCCGCCGTTGTTAGCACCACTACCACCTGCCGCCGCCGTTAGTACTACCACCGCGCCGCCGCCGTTAGCACCACACCGCCACCGCTGTTAGCCACCACCACCGCCGCCGCCGTTAGCACCACTACGCCGCCGCTTGTTAGCACCACCACCGCCGCCGCTGTTAGCACCATCACTACCTACCACTGCCGTTAGTTACACCACTACCGCCGCCGCCGCTAGTTGGGCACCTACATTGCCGCCGCCGTTAGCACCACCACCGCCGCCGCGTTAGCACCACCACCGCCGCCGCTGTAGTACCGCCACTAATCGCCGCCATTAGCACCACCACCGCCGCTGCTGTTAGCACCACCACTCTGGCGCCGTTAGCACCACTACCGCCGCCGCTGTTAGCACCACCACGCCGCCGCTGTTAGCACCACGCCGCGTTAGCACCACTACCACCGCCGCGTTAGCACCACCACACCGCCGCCGTTAGCACCACACCACCGCCGCTGCCTTTGCACCACTACCACCACCGCCGCCGTTAGCACCACTACCACCGCCGCCGCTGTTAGCACCACTACCGCTGCCGCCGCCGTTAGTACCATACCGCTGCCGCTGTTAGCACCACTTACCGCCGCCGCTGTTAGCACCACTACCACCATCCACCGCCGCCGTTAGTACCACTACCGCTGCCGCTGTTAGCACCACCACTACCGCCGCCGTTAGCACCGCCACTACCGCCGCCGTTAGCACCACCATTGCCGCCGCCGTTAGCACCACCACCTACCACTGCCGCCGTTAGCACCACCACCGCCGCCGCCGTTAGCACCACCTAGCTGCCGCTGCATTGGCACCACACCGCCGCGTTAGCACCACCACCACCGCCGCCGTTAGCACCACCACCACCGCCGCCGCTAGCGTCACCACTACCACCGCCGCCGCCTGTACCACTACCACCACCGCCGCCGTTAGCACCACTACCACCGCCGCCGTTAGCACCACCACTGCCGCCGCCTGTTAGCACTACCACTACCGCCGCTGTTAGCACCACCACCACCGCCGCCGTTAGCACCACCACCGCCGCCGCTGTTAGCACCTCACTACACTGCGCCGCCGTTAGCACTACCACCGCCGCCGCCGTTAGTATCCACTACCACCGCTGCCTGTTGCCGTTAGCACCACTACCGCTGCGCCGTTGGGCACCATCATCGCCGCTGCCTGCGTTAGTACCATTACCTCCGCTGCTGCTGTTAGTACTACCACCGCTGCCGCCGCCGTTATTACATACCGCCGCTGCCTGTTAGCACCATTACTGCCGCCGCCGTTAGCACCACTACTACATGCCGCTGCTGTTAGTACTACCACTGCCGCTGCCGTTAGCACCACTACCATCCGCGTTGCGTTAGTACTACCACCGCTGCCGCCGTTAGTACTACCACCGCCGCTGCCGCTGTTAGTACCACCACCGCCGCCGCCGCCGTTAGCACCATACCGCCGCCGCCATTACCACCTACCACCTGCGCCGCCGTTAGCACACTACCACTACACACTGCCGCCGTTAGCACACCACCGCGCTGCCGTTAGCACCACTACTACTGCCGCCGCCGTTAGCACCACTACTGCCGCCGCCGTTAGCACCACCACCACCGCCGCCGCCGTTAGCACCACTATTGCGCCGCCGTTAGGCACCACTACTGCCGCCGCCGTTAGCACCACTACTGCCGCCGCTGTTAGTACTGCTACTAATGCCGCTGTTAGCACCACACCGCCGCCGCTGTTAGCACCTTACCACTGCTGTGCCGTTAGTACCACCACCGCCGCCGCCGTTAGCACCACCACCGCCGCCGCTGTTAGCACCACACTACCGCCGCCGTTAGCACCACTAGCACCGCCGCTGTTAGTAATACCTAGCACCGCCGCCGTTAGCACTACCACCACCGTCCTGCCGTTAGCACCACACACCGCCGCCGCTGTTAGCACCACTAGCGCCGCCCCGTTAGCACCACCACGTGCCGCTGTTAGTACCACCACCACCGCCGCCGTTAGTACCACTAGCACCGCTGCCGTTAGCACCAGCACCGCCTGCTGTTAATACCTCACATACCGCCGCTGTTAGCACTAATAGCACCGCCGCCGTTAGCACTACTACCGCCGCCGCCTGTTAGTACCACTGCCACCGCCGCCGCCGTTAGCACCACTACTACCGCCGCCGTTAGCACTACACCTACCGCCGCCGCGTTAGCACACTACCACGCCGCTTTTAGCACCACCACACCGCTGCCGCTGTTAGTACCACCACCACCGCCGCTGTTAGCACCACCACCTACCGCCGCCGCTGTTAGCACCACTAGTACCGCTGCCGTTAGCACCACACCACCGCTGCCGTCCGTACCACCAGTACCGCCGCCGTTAGCACTACACCGCCGCCGCTGTTAGTACCACTACCACTGCCGCCGCCGCTAGCACCTACCACTGCCGCCGCCGTTAGTACCACTACCACTCCCGCCGTTAGCACTACCACCACCGCCGCCGTGTTAGCACCACTAGCCATTGCCGCCGTTAGCACCACTACCACCGCCGCTGTCCGTACCACTAGCACCGCCGCCGTTAGTACCACACCGCGCGCTGTTAGCATACACTACCTTGCGCCGTTAGCACCGCTGTTAATACTACTACTGCTGCTGCTGTTAGTACTACTACTACTACTACTGCTGCTGTTAGTACTGCTACTGCTTCTGCTGTTAGTACTACTTGTACTACTTCCCTCAAAAAAGGTTCCTTGATGTTGGTGAGAGGTTACTGATCTAAGGAATTAGATGAATGCTACAGTACCTTGAATCTATTCCCTGAGGCACTGTATGACCCCTGTGAGTTTAGTGCTTTTCCTATGAATGTAATATTACTACAGTTGCTACTACTACAATTACTACTACTACTACTACTACTACTACTACAATTACTGCTGCCGTCGCCTCCGCAGCCGCCCTTCACCTTTCTTGTCTTAGTCGTATTTCTGGGTAATAAAGAGGATGAGTTGGCAGGTTCCTCCAATTATACACTCCCAACATTCATGGCTCTAATATTTTTATTACTGCGTGTGTGCGTGCGTGCGTGCGTACGTGTGCGTGCGTGTACACCTCTTGTCTTTGGGACTAGTCTTGTTGTAATGGTTTTAAGTTTTTAACCTTCTGGTGATGCTTTATGAAGTTTGGGCTTCACGCTGGTGCTGGATACTCTGGGATGATCCTCGTCTACTTTATGTACAGAAATATAAAGGATTTTTGGATCCAGATGACACCTGTGTCTTTACAAACGACTTCATCAGTGAGGTTAGTGAGCGTTTTTGTGAGATCTGATAGTCTCGTATATGCTCCTGAAATCTATGGTTGAGTTATTTCTCAGTGTGATGTTGACTATAAATGGATGTGTTGGGCCAGGTGTTGATACTTGGGACACCCCTCTTGTTAGCCTCGCCCAATCCCATGTTTCCACTAGTAATATTGATATCTATCTTATAAATTTCATGTACTCCATTAAGCGCTTTCCTCTTCACCAGTGCTTGTTTCTGTAGCTTGTGGATCACTGTTGAAGCACAGGTCAAGGACTCTCTTGCAGTGTAGGAAGATGCACTCTGTCCTTCTGTGTCTTTCTTCCTTCGTCTGAATAATTGTTGTGGTTCTCAAACAGGTTCGTCTTTGAATCCTTGCTGCAGTATTCTACTGCTGACAGTCTTGTACGTTATTCAGGACTGGACGTGTGTCAGTGATACAGACATGTAGTAGACTGCCTTCTGTCTCTCCCCACCTTAAATATGTAGACCATCTTCCAGGTATCCGGGAGTTGTGTCGTGTCTAACCAATTACCTACCTGGAGTCTACCTGGTGGGTGTTCCGGGGGCCAGTGCCCCCCGCGGCCCAGTCCTTGACCAGGCCTCCCGGTGGATCAGGGCCTAATCAACCAGGCTGTAACTGCTGGCCGCACGTAGTCCAACGGACGAACCACAGCCCGACTGATCGGATACTGACTTCAGGTATCTGTCCATCTCCCTCTTGTTTAATATCCTCGTGTTGGTCTCAGTGCTTGTGCTAGTTTCCTCAGCACTCACAGGAATATTTTGTCAGGTTTACATGCTTTGGTTATGTCCAATTCTTTGAGAATCTTCTCCCTTTCCATCCCTGAAGTATGATTGTCTTCTAGTGTGGATTAATTTGTCTTTGATTTCGTGTTCCCTGGCGTCACTTCTTGTTCCTCAGTGAACACCTCCCTGAATTGTCTGCATAACCAAATATTCCACCAAGTTGGTCATTATATGATGATAGTCACATCTGGAGAAATGTTCATATTTCTCGTGACAAAATACTGTTACTTGTTCTTCTCCTCACATCGTTGTTGTCTTCTGTGTTCTTCTTCCTTCTTATGTCTTATCACCTGGGTTTTTACATTCATTTTCTTTCTCTTGTGTGGTTATGGAATACATTTAACTCGGTTTTATCTTTGATGGTTTTTAGTGGTAGAGTTGAAACATAGGATTTAACCAGTGGGACTTGGCAACGAGTGCTCAGACTCTTGGTGATGATATAGTTGTTGGTGCTTGAAGCAAGGCATGATAGAGGCTGACAGTTACTGATGACAGGTGAAGGGCACCAGCTAGCGAGGTACTGGGTGCCAGTGTTATTGATTGCCACGATGGCCTTGCTCAACACATTACGGAGCGCTCACTATTATCAAGATTTGGTTCACCATAAGCTACGACAGTATGTTGGGGACTAGTGGTGGTGGTAGTGATGATGGGGGGACTGGTGACAGTGATGGGGGATTGCAGGTTGTGGTGGTATTGATGGTATGTTATAGAAGGTTAGGTTAGGTAATGTTTGTCAGGAAACAGGACAAGTGTTTCCTGACGCGCTGGTCTTAGTCATATGATGACCCACAGCTGGAACTTATAAAAGGTGACATTTGAAGAGCTTTTGCCTAGTCTTTGCACGTAAATCGCTCTTCGTTGTAATGAAAATAAGTTAGACCACTTCAGCTCCACTGAAAACTACAGTACGAGTATAATATCCGAAATATTAGTATACTAAACTCTGGCTCAAAGAAAAGTATGGATGCGATTAAGGGTGGTTGGAAGCATTCAACAACAGTCTGAGCGATCAGGAGGGAGTGTGGCAGGTACAGGCTGTAGATGACCATTGACCTGGTAGGTGAAGGTCGCATACATTCATTTCACACTTTATATTCAGAATGACAATGTAATTTATGTAAGGTCAGTTTGTATTGGGTCCTGGTTGTGCCTCGTGCATCCGGGGAAATTTTGTCTGCCATGGATGTTAATGGCGATATTAGCATATAAGATATTTAATAGTGTGTGTGTGCCAGAGTTCTGCTCAAAACTCCTACACACACACACACACACTATTTTTAGAGACTTCCTTGGTATATTTTGATTTCTTCAGTGTTTTTCTTGCAGCATTGAAGTTTGTTTAGGAAGTGAGGGAAAGAAACTGCTGGGAGAGATATCACCATCTTAATAGTATTACAAGAAAGCCCAATGAGGTACATTATTATTATTATTATTATTATTATTATTATTATTGTTATTGCTATTATTATTATTGTTATTGCTATTATTATTGCTATTATTATGACTGTTATTATTGCTGTTGTTATTATTATTATTATTAGTAGTAGTAGTAGTAGTAGTAATAGTAGTAATAGAGTGTGTGAACCGTAAGGGTCACGGTGTACTGCAGGGTAATGACTCAGGTTGTTTTTCTATTCTTCTACAAGTCACAATGGCTGTCACTTTTCCACTATATTTCCCCCGTGTACCACAACACTTCGCTCATATAACTTTACCTCCATTATTATTATTATTATAATCAAGGGGGAAGCGCTAAACCCGGAGGATTATACAGCGCCTGGGGGGGGGATGTGGAAGGCATTCAGGCTTAATTCGGGGAACTGGAGCACAGATCCAATTCCCTAAATCAAGAGCCCCTCACCAACATCAAGGAACCTTCCTTGAGGGGACTTTACCTCCAGAGAATGTTTTGTTTCCTGAATAATATTAACACATGGTAATGAGGTCGTTAGTAGCAGTTGTTAATGAGGGTAATTACCAAGTGACGAGGCGATGAGCGGAGGGAGTCAAGGGTGTTGTTGACACTCGCTGAAGACAGTGTGTGAAAAACTAACATTTAGAAAGTGAAGGAAAATAATGTCACAAATAGAGATGAACAAAAGCTAATTTGAAAGTTGACATACAAGATAGAAACTTTAAGCAGAGTTGAGCAAGTTGCTCAATTTTTCAGTCCAGCAGAGTTGATGGAAATATGTCACTGTCTGACTTTTTTGGGTTATCTTAGTTTACACATATGTTACCAAGCAACAAGATCACAGTAAACAGGTGATATCACAGTTTACACAACAGCCACTGTGGAAAAATAGTGAACTTCCAATCGCTTTCATGATTTCTCACATTATCAAGGAAATCACGAAAGCGCTTGGACGTTCACTATTTTTTCACAGTATTTTGCATGTTACTCTGTATGATAATTTGTGTAAGTGCATTTATGTATACCTGTGTCTAAATAAACCCACTAGGAAGAGGGTGACGATGTGAGGAAGATAGGGAGTGACAGGAGAGGGTGGATGTGTGACGGAGGAATGGAGACAAGAAATTTTAGTTGTGTGTGTGGAGATGCTTGCAGTATGAGTCATGGAGACAGGTGTTTATGGGATGACTCCTGTAAATTCATCTTAGGTGAAGGTATGACTCATTAGTTGTGTTGTTCGTAGTGGTCAGTTCCACCTCTTTATGAAACACATTGTTTCATATATATATATATATATATATATATATATATATATATATATATATATATATATATATATATATATATATATATATATATATATATATATATATATGAATTGTGAATTGTGTGAATTTGATCATTGTTTCACCCTCTTGCTGCTTTATTTTGGGGATTATATTACTTTTCTTGTGTATCTTGACTACTTCGCCTTGGTGGCTGCAGCAGGTGTTATCTGTGTCTTGTTCGTGTCTCGCTATGGGGATCAGTTAAACTTGTTACTACCACTTAGGTGTACTGTACATTCTGTCATCACCAGTGATACTCGGGCAGGTTTGAACGTTCCTGCTGGAGCTCACCCACTGTGTTACCAGACATGTCGCTGCTCATTATTAATTTGTTGAATGTTCGTTTTTATAGGTTTGTGTAACCTAAGCAAATGTGACCTGACGTGGCTTAACTAAATCTTACCTTGCCCAGCTTAACCTAACGTAACCTAATCATATCCAACCTTAACGTAACCTAATTTTATCTAACCTTAACCTAACGTAACCTAATTTTATCTAACCTTAACCTAACGTAACCTAATTTTATCTAACCATAACTTAACATAACCTAATCTTATCTAACCTTAACCTAACGTAACTTAATCTTATCTAACCTTAACCTAACATAACTTAATCTTATCTAACCTTAACCTAACGTAACCAATCTTATCTAACCTTAACCTAACGTAACTTAATCTTATCTAACCTTAACGTAACGTAACCTAATTTTATGTATCCTTACCTAACTTTATTTAACCTAGTTTAATGTACAGAAAATGCTTCTTACGTACAGGAAACATTAAAATATTGACAATGGGAACCCAGTAAGGAAAAATTATGTAGTAAAATGAGAATAGGTTAATGTTGCAGGTGTTTCAGCACTTCCTGAAGGTTGTTCCCAGCTAGTTCATCGTTACAGCATCTTTCACTAGCGGAACTTTTCATTCCGTCTTTGTCGTCTTCTTTGTATGTGAGTTTCTGTGTTTGTTTTCCCCATTTTTTTACGAGTGATAATGTGGTGTGGAAGTCTTACTGCAACCTTCCAGGGCAGTTTGACGGATTTCATTACCTCTTGTGTGAAGCTCATTGTGTGTGACGGTATTCACTACCTTATATGTGGAACCCGTTGTGTGTAACGGATATGACAGGAAAATCACCCTGTGTATTGGAATATAGCATAGAAACCATCCGTCATCATGGAATATGACAGAGAAAATCATCCTTAATGATGGAATATGACAGGGGCACCATCCGTCATCATGGAATATGACAGAGAAAATCATCCTTAATGATGGAATATGACAGGGGCACCATCCGTCATGATGGAATGTGACAGGGAAACCATCCTTCATGATGGAATATGACAGGGAAACCATCCTTCATGATGGAATATGACAGGGGCACCATCCTTCATGATGGAATATGACAGGGAAACCATCCTTCATGATGGAATATGACAGGGAAACCATCCTTCATGATGGAATATGACAGGGAAACCATCCTTCATGATGGAATATGACAGGGAAACCATCCTTCCTGATGGAATATGACAGGGAAACCATCCTTCATGATGGAATATGACAGGGAAACCATCCTTCATGATGGAATATGACAGGGAAACCATCCTTCATGATGGAATATGACAGGGAAACCATCCTTCCTGATGGAATATGACAGGGAAACCATCCTTCATGATGGAATGTGACAGGGAAACCATCCTTCATGATGGAATATGACAGGGAAACCATCCTTCATGATGGAATATGACAGGGAAACCATCCTTCCTGATGGAATATAACAGGAAAATGCCATCCTGAGTGATGCATTATGATAGGAAAGTCATCCTGTGTGTTTTGGAAATATAACAGGGAAAAATGATCCTGCTTGACAGAATATGACAAGGGCACCATCCTCCATGATGCAGTATCACAGGGAAGCCGTCGTGAGTGATGGAATATGACAGGAAAACAATCAGAGTAGCCACGTGATTACAATGTTACATGTTACATGTCTCGCTGGTGTGCTGACTCCTCTCATCCCTCGCTTCTCTGATATGTTGAGGCTAATCACTCATCCTTCCACTGTACCTTCCTCCCAGTTTATATAAGCTAGGTTAATTTTTGGCCAGGGAACTTGCCTGTAAAGGGGGTTATCACAGTATATGATACACAGGTATTGTACTATTGACAGATACACAAACAGTATTGCACTGTTGACAGATACATGTTAATTATATCTAGAATTGTGGTTATCCTCCACAAGTATGGTGGAAAAAACTCTTGTTGCTGAGAACACCTGAAGTATGGAGAACCTTTTACTTGACCCAGGGCAAAACGTAGTGTCTAATCTAATATACCATTACTGGTATTTAGGTTTTCTCTCTGGGTTGTTCGTTCAGTCTTTGACGCATTGTAAGCTCGTTAAGAAAATAATGATTTATTTGTAGGTGTGGTGGGTGCTTGGCGAAGGTGCTAAGGGACCTCTCTGGCAGGTTTCCGGAGCACAGGTGAAGGTCTTGAGCAGCGAGGTGCACACACCCACTCCACTTTCACTCTTGAGTTTCACATCTTGAGTTGAAGCTAAAGATTACCTTCATAATCGTCTTGACTCGCATCTCACGCTCGGACACACACACACACACACACACACACACACACACACACACACACACACACACACACACACACACGTACGCGCGCGCGCGTACGATCCATACATATCTGTAAGAAGAGGTACGATAGGGCTCTTAGAGCAGGGAGAGAGAGTGGACCTAGTAGCCACTAGCGAAGAGGTGGGACCAGGAACTCTGACTCGACTCCTGCAATCACAAATAAGTGAATACACACACACACGTAGGAGGAATACATATCTGTAAGAAGAGGTACGATAAGGCTCTTGGAGCAGAGAGAGAGAGTAGACCTAGTAGGCACTATCGAAGAGGTGGGGAGAGGAACTGTGACTCGAACCCTGCAACCACAAATAAGTGAATACACACACAAACACACAGCAATTTGGAGATGTTAATTTCATTAATGTAAGTTGTAATTACAATGTCTGCTTACTAGCGGTAAGCAGCAACACCCTGGTTGATCAGGCGGTCAGTAATGAGACTAGGCATCAGTAGAAGACTATCAAAACTGGTCATGGCCACGCCTGATTACAAATGTGAAAACAATACCACAGTGAAAATAGGAAGTAAAACCTGAGCGCTTTCATGTGATTATACAGATATCTTCAGAGGAATAGGAAGAAGAGGTACCTGTTTAATACTTGGTGAGTGTAAGCAGACTTGTCCGTGATTTCTTAAGCTACCGTATTTTCCGGCATATAGGGCGCACGATCATATGACACATAAGACGATGTTACCAAGGTGTTGTAACGTAACGTTAGTCAACACCTGCTGAAGTGTAACCCAAAGCCTACTCTTGACCCTGACCTTGAGCATGTAAGGCACAGGGTCATTTTCCAAGGCTTTTTGTGGGGAAAAAAAGCGCGCCTTATATGCCGGAAAATACGGTAAGTTTTGTTCACACGTTTCTGCTGGGCCTGGCAGTCAAACCTGAGACTTTTCGCGCTTGTGTCGAATCTTTGATAATCGTCTAGCACTTATTTATTTGTGGTTGCAGATTTAGGGTTACAGGGATCAAGATTTGTAGTTGGAAGGGTATCGAGACTTGTGGTTGCAGGGATCAGGTCGAGATTTGTGGTTCCTGGGGGTCAAGATTTCTGGTTGTGGGAAGTCAGGAGTTGTAGTTCTGAAGAACTCTTACGTAGATAGGACGGAGCAGTAGGTGAAGGTGGTTGGTTCTGTTGTCATCTCACACTCACTCCTCACGCAGCAGTAATATCGATAACATTTACACACCCCATTTCTTTTATCATTTTTAAAAGGAATGTGACCTTTCATGTGGCTTTCTCCTCTGGAAAATTGAAATTAATATTTCTCCGGGATGCCAGACTACAATTTCCTGGTATATTTTCGTATTATGAGAAGTATGTCGAAATTAATGTTACAGTATATGCGTATTTATATTCTTTTTCAAATAAGGATGATGACATATAAAAAGAAGTATGAGACATAGGGATGTTAGGAAATACTTTTTAAGTCAAAGAGTGATGCATAGGTGGAAATAGATGGGAAGAATAGGGAAGGGGGAGGATTGAGGAAAGATAAAGCATAGGAAAAGATTGTGGTATGTAGAAGAGAGGTAAGAAAGAGTAAGCAAACTAGACACATTTTTTAAGACTTTATTGTCGTATGTTCAATTTTTAAAATGTAGAATAATTGTGTTGTTGTGGTCATAGATAGTCACCTTACATTCGTAGGTGATGACTGGGGTAACAAGACCACAAATGAATATAAGCTTTCACTGTTTACGACGTTTCGCTCAGTTCTACTGTCTTCAAGTTATGTCCTAGAATTTGTATTGATAAAGCCACTGGATGGCGAAACGTCTACAATAAAGATACCCAGATGTTGCACATGTGTCTTAATCTCATCAAGTCTGGATCAGGTCTCTGTAAAGGTCAATCCCTAGGAAAACGTGCTAAAGGGCATGTGAACCCCATACAGAAAGTTCTTACCATCGTCGATAGGAAACAATGTATAATACAATCAATTTTACCATAGGCTAATTGATATCAACGAAGAGTTAAGTTGCTACGTCAAGAGAAAGCCGAGAGGAAGGGCAGTTGTGCTGTAGACACCATGACTACGTCGCTCTGGGACGCTGTAAAGTCGAATATTTACTCAATTATTCACATTTTTATTATTTTAGGTATCACGTGTTTTTCAGAATTGTAAAGGAAACATGCTACATATCATAAAACACGGATACAAGCAGTCATAGAGGAGGAAATTGAGATAAGCGAACATGGAGAGTTATGCCGTCCCCCATCCAGAGGTTTGAAGTCTTCCTATATTGATTTATTTTTGTCATCTGCGTTGAACGAAACGACGTTAAGTGAGGACTTCTTAATTCTTTTGTTTTTGTTTTTAAGTGAAACCACATCTCACTAAATATTCAAATGTTGAATATTCAAAGGACAAGACACTTGTAGAATATTTGGAAATCTTTATTAAGGAAATGTTTCGCCAGCCAGTGTCTTTTTCAGTATAATACAAAGAACGGTGGAAGATGAGGAGGAGTATGAGGTAATCAGTCCCTCAGCCTGGAGTCGATGACTTCAGTCCATCAGTCTTGAAGTTTGATAGACTGATCACATACTGATACTCTTCCTCATCTTCCACCGTTCTTTGTATTGGACTGAAGAAGTCACTGGCTGGCGAAACGTTTCATCAACAAAGACTTTCAAATGTTGCACAAGTGTCTTATTCTACATGTTGTCGGATTTCTAAACCATTTATCACACATATGTTCGAAGGACATTTTTCCCCCCCAGCGTTGGAAAGTACCGTCACCAGCAGAGACATGTGGAAGTGTGACTCCCACATAATATGTTGAATGGAAGCACACTGGTGAGCGCCACTCCTTACCACCCAGTAACAAGCTAAAGAGCAACATGGCGAGTATTTTCACCAGACTTGTGTCCCGGTGTAGTTTTTATGGTAAGGGGCCAGACCTGGCGAGCGGCCTGAGGCTGGGTGCTTCCTGTCTAGCCTCAGACGTTCTCACACATCTCTAGAATGTATGTAAGTATATTGTATGTATACACATGTATGATGTCAGATGTCAGGTGTATGACGAGAGTTCTGATATACACATCCAGCAAAAGCACTAACCCTGTCTCATCCTCCCCACACACAAATCAGTGAATACTCACACACATAGACCATCTTCCTTCTTTTCTTTCTTGTTGCAAATCTGTTATTGTTATTATTAACCACGGAACGGGTGGAGTTTTAACCCATGGCGAGTAAGGCGTAAAACTTCAGGTCAGTGAGTAAGCACTTTCTCTCTCTCTCTCTCTCTCTCTCTCTCTCTCTCTCTCTCTCTCTCTCTCTCTCTTTGTCTGTCTGTCTGTCTGTCTGTCTCTCTCTCTCTCTCTCTATCTCTCTCTCTCTCTCTCTCTCTCTCTCTCTCTCTCTCTCTCTCTCTCTCTTTGTCTGTCTGTCTGTCTCTCTCTCTCTCTCTCTCTCTCTCTCTCTCTCTCTCTCTCTCTCTCTCTCTCTCTCTCTCTCTCTCTCTCTCTCTCTCTCTCTCTCTCTCTCTCTCTCTCTCACCCTCTCGTCCACCCTTCATAGTTATTCGTCCCGCTGCTACAGTGGTGCAATACGTTATCTCCTTCATTAGTTTTTTGCCGTGTGTGTCCTTGGAGGGAGGGAGATGTGGGTGAGTGAGTGGGTCAGTGTGTGGGGCTCTCAGCATACTGTTTAATATTAAGGCGGGAGACAAAGCCTGGCTAACTCCCACGAATATATTCTGCCCTGGTATTACTGGCAGCCTCTTTGACCAGAGTCCTGGTGAAGAGGCACAAGGAAGAAGGAGGGTCAAGGAAGAAAGAGGGGAGGGGGGAAGGATAGAAAGAGATTGAGTGGGAATGGGAAGTGAGGAAGAGGATTAAAGGCTAATTTTGTCGACTTAGAGGTAGATTTTACGAGCATTTAATGACATAAGCTAATGTTAACTAGTTTGCTGTGCTACTCATTTGCTAACGTCACCGGTAGCAACAGCCTGGTCTAGGGCCGGGCTGCGGGAGTAGAAAAACTCTGGAAATCCTTCAACGGTTTATCAAAGGTACACTCCCTCCCTCTTCCCGTTGTTTATTTAGCTGTTCTTAACAATTTGTTGTGAGTATTTCGAACCACATGGTAAAAAATATTTGTATCTAGCATCAGTAAACGTCTGAATGTTGAGGTATTTCCGGCTGCCTCGTCCTTGAGGATCAAGAGTGATCCTCCCCATTTTTTACTCACTGCTTCGGTTGCTGCTCTCCTGCTGCTGGTGCTCTTTTGTCGCTGATGTTTCTGATGCTTCTTCTACTGTTGATGATTCTGTTACTGTTGATATTTCTGAGAGTGATTCTGTTCCTTATATTGCTCTTGTTATTGCAGTTTACTTCTGATGCTGCGTTTTGCTACTCTTTTTATTGCTGATATCGCAGATATTGTTTCTACTTTTGTGGTTGTTAGGTAAAAGGACACAAGTGCAACTAATGTGACATTTTGTTGTGGCAACGTTTCGCTCTCCATGAGCTTTATCAAGCCGTTACATAATACTATACTTTTGTGGTTATCTATGCTGCATCTGTTGCTAAGGCTGCTGTCTCGTACTGCTCACGCTGCTGCAGTCGTTTCAGCTTTTCTTCCCTGAGCAGCAGCAACAGCAGCACCTCACCCTCCCTCATGCTCAGCTTGTCACCAGCAAGAACAAACTTTTGACCTATATCAACATTGATGGTGGTGGTTCCTCCTGCCTTCACGTACCTTCATCAACATTGATGATGGTGGTTCCTCCTGCCTCCACGTACCTTCATCAACATTGATGATGGTGGTTCCTCCTGCCTTCACGTAACCTTCATCAACATTGATGGTGGTGGTTCCTCCTGCCTTCACGTACCTTCATCAACATTGATGGTGGTGGTTCCTCCTGCCTTCACGTACCTTCATCAACATTGGTGGTGGTGGTTCCTCCTGCCTCCACGTACCTTTATCAACATTGATGATGGTGGTTCCTCCTGCCTCCACGCACCTTCATCAACATCGATGGTGGTGGTTCCTCCTGCCTCCACGCTCCTTCATCAACATTGATGGTGGTGGTTCCTCCTGCCTCCACGTACCTTCATCAACATTGATGATGGTGGTTCCTCCTGCCTCCACGTACCTTCATCAACATTGATGGTGGTGGCTCCTCCTGCCTCCACTCACCTTCATCAACATTGATGGTGGTGGTTCCTCCTGCCACCACGTACCTTCATCAACATTGATGGTGGTGGTTCCTCCTGCCTCCACGTACCTTCATCAACTTCGATGATGGTGGTTCCTCCTGCCTCCACGTACCTTCATCAACATCGATGATGGTGGTTCCTCCTGCCTCCACGTACCCTCATCAACATCGATGATGGTGGTTCCTCCTGCCTCCACGTACCTTCATCAGCATCGATGATGGTGGTTCCTCCTGCCTCCACGTACCTTCATCAACATCGATGATGGTGGTTCCTCCTGCCTCCACGCACCTTCAACATTGATGGTGGTGGTTCCTCCTGCCTCCACGCACCTTCATCAACATTGATGGTGGTGGTTCCTCCTGCCTCCACGTACCTTCATCAACATCGATGGTGGTGGTTCCTCCTGCCTCCACGTACCTTCATCAACATCGATGATGGTGGTTCCTCCTGCCTCCACGTACCTTCATCAACATCGATGGTGGTGGTTCCTCCTGCCTCCACGTACCTTCATCAACATCGATGATGGTGGTTCCTCCTGCCTCCACGTACCTTCATCATCATCGATGATGGTGGTTCCTCCTGCCTCCACGTACCTTCATCATCATCGATGGTGGTGGTTCCTCCTGCCTCCATGCACCTTCATCAACATTGATGGTGGTGGTTCCTCCTGCCTCCACGCACCTTCATCAACATTGATGGTGGTGGTTCCTCCTGCCTCCACGCACCTTCATCAACATTGATGGTGGTGGTTCCTCCTGCCTCCACGTACCTTCATCAACATCGATGGTGGTGGTTCCTCCTGCCTCCACGTACCTTCATCAACATCGATGATGGCGGTTCCTCCTGCCTCCACGCACCTTCATCAACATCGATGGTGGTGGTTCCTCCTGCCTCTACGTACCTTCATCAACATTGATGATGGCGGTTCCTCCTGCCTCCACGCACCTTCATCAACATCGATGGTGGTGGTTCCTCCTGCCTCCACGTACCTTCATCAACATTGATGGTGGTGGTTCCTCCTGCCTCCACGCACCTTCATCAACATCGATGGTGGTGGTTCCTCCTGCCTCCACGTACCTTCATCAACATTGATGGTGGTGGTTCCTCCTGCCTCCACGCACCTTCATCAACATCGATGGTGGTGGTTCCTCCTGCCTCCACGTACCTTTATCAACATTGATGATGGCGGTTCCTCCTGCCTCCGCGCACCTTCATCAACATTGATGGTGGTGGTTCCTCCTGCCTCCACGCACCTTCATCAACATTGATGGTGGTGGTTCCTCCTGCCTCCACGCACCTTCATCAACATCGATGGTGGTGGTTCCTCCTGCCTCCACGCACCTTCATCAACATCAATGATGGTGGTTCCTCCTGCCTCCACGTACCTTCATCAACATTGATGATGGTGGTTCCTCCTGCCTCCGCGCACCTTCATCAACATTGATTGTGGTGGTTCCTCCTGCCTCCACGCACCTTCATCAACATTGATGGTGGTGGTTCCTCCTGCCTCCACGCACCTTCATCAACATTGATGGTGGTGGTTCCTCCTGCCTCCACGCACCTTCATCAACATTGATGGTGGTGGTTCCTCCTGCCTCCACGCACCTTCATCAACATTGATGGTGGTGGTTCCTCCTGCCTCCACGCACCTTCATCAACATTGATGGTGGTGGTTCCTCCTGCCTCCACGCACCTTCATCAACATTGATGGTGGTGGTTCCTCCTGCCTCCACGCACCTTCATCAACATTGATGGTGGTGGTTCCTCCTGCCTCCACGCACCTTCATCAACCTGTGCCATGCGCTAATAAATTGTGTAAACACGTTTGGCACTGTTTTTGTTCATTTTAGTACATGGTTTAAAAATCATTTTGATATACCTTTGAAGAGTTTTGAGAGTTTAACTGCAAGATTTTTATCGCTGTTCATTGGCACTGCTTACTTGGAATATCAATAAAACTCGCTGTTCCATGAGTTTGTTTTAAATTTTTGTGTGTACTCACTTATTTGTGGTTGCAGGGGTCGATTCACAGCTCCTCTTCACTGGTCGCTACTAGGTCCACTCTCACCTTGCTCCATGAACTTTATCATACCTTTTCTTAAAGCTATGTATGGATCCTGTCTCCACTACATCGCTCTAGATTGTTCTATTTCCTGACACCTCTGTGACTGAAGAAAGACTTTGTGACATCCTTGTAACTCATCTGAGTTTTCAACTTCCAGTTGTGACCCCTTGTTGCTGTGTCCCATCTCTGAAACATTCTGTCCCAATCTACCTTGTTAATTCCTCTCAGTATTTTATATGTCATTATCACGTCCCCCCTATCCCTCCTGTCCTCCGGTGTTGTCACGTTGATTTCCCTTAACTTCTCGTAGGACATTCCCCCTCAGCTCCTGGACTAGTCTTGTGTGTGTGTGTGTGTGTGTGTGTGTATCGTAAGGGTTCTTGAATGGAGATATCGTAGGATAAGGTAGACACACTTGTAGGATGGTAGGTGTATTGTCAGACTGAGATGAGAGATGGAGCCCGGTGCCTAGCCTGTTCACGCCTTGTAGGTCTGCCGCCGAGTGAGGACGGGACAGAGGGATCACTGCCCATGTGTATCCCTATGACGTCACACAAAGCCAAAGGCCTACGAGGGATCTCGTGTCTAAAGCACAGGGATGATACTAATATGCTATGCTATATAATACTGGGAATACAGGGATCAGCAACTATGCTGACAGCTCGGTCATGTTACGTATGTCGTCCCGACATACACTACTATACTATAGGCTGAACAGGCAGGCGGATCTGGGCTGATTCTATACAATAACAAATTCATATATAACTTAGAACTAATGGATGGTACAACATGATTTTGACGTAATGGGTGTTAACGTAATCATTACAAACTATAAGAACAAATCATTATACAATATGGATGGAATTGATCGATCGATCTGTATTCATGCACTCTACGGATTCTGAGGAAGAATAATTATATACAAAGAAGTGTTTAACAGAAAGGCAGATTCGGTGCACTCAAATCTAGACTGTTAATTCTCAGAATACGGAGGGAACATGAACACGAAAATTTCTGACAAACTGATCAGCTAATAATAAAACACACAGTTGACCAATTCATTCATCTCGGACATCTAATTATGCAGGCTGTTTACACTTAAACCCAATTCTGCGAGGGTAAGGTTTACGTATGCAGAATGGTTATCATCTCTGGGAGGATTGAATTCCTCTGCAATGGCTAACACATGCCTTGACTGAGAGAGAGCTGAACGAGTATCTACAAAAGATACAACTACAATCACTAGTGACTGTGGAATTACTAATTCGTCTGCTAGGAGTACTCAACTCGACTATTCGATACAGTAATTCTTGGCTCATTACAAGTCACTAAAGGGTACTGGTGGCTTCACAGTAAGAATAAGATCTTCCTGGAGCAGGAATCGAATCACACCAGAACACAAGGGATCGGTTCTTTGGGCATTTTTGACATCCTCGACAGTAAATGGAGGATCTGCAGTAACTACACTAACGTGTCGCGATAAAGCATCTGCGACTACATTTGACTTGCCAGGTAAATGTTCAAAAGTGGGATTGAACTCTTGGATAGTCAAGGACCATCTGGCTAACCTTCCAGTAGGCTGTTTGTTCTGGAATAAAGGTAACAGTTCTTCCTTACTGGAGGAAAGAACAAACTCGGTGGAGTGGATGACTCCCCCCGGTTGAAAAAAATTAACGCTATAACACGCAATATGAGCAAGGGAGAACGAATCTACTATCTCAACTGCAAGCACAGGAGAAAAGAAATGAACACGGTGAACAATGCTGATATTCAATCTGAGTCGCACACAGTGACACGAGGTATCAGCTATAAAGAAACTACACTTACAAACGTTAACATGTGAAAGTTACTCGAGAACTAACTTCTTACAATGCACTGATTACTGTCAACTAGGATGGGATCACCATCTGGAACATACAACAACAGACACTCTAGTGAGAACACTAGCTGTAACAGAGACGTCTTTCTGCAGACAGCATGTCACATCAACAAGAGATGGCATTACTAGTTGCAAGTAATCGTTTTCTGACAAGGCATCCCCTGTGGAGAAACTACTACTCGAACTAGCAGTCATTGCAGGGATAGGCTGTGCACTCAAGGCAGTCTGAGTGTCCCCGGACACTTGAGGCAACGGAACACTATCCTGCAAGTCTGAAGGTATAGGTGGAACACAGATGGGAGTGACAGAATTACTAGTGCCTGACCGCTCGGCTACGTTAATAAGTAATTCACGGATCTATAGGAACATAATCTGAACTTCACATTTCGCAGCACTTTAACAAATCTCAGATACAAGCTGTGAGAACAAACACATTGCTCAAGGGCTAGGTATTGTCTTTCAGTCAGTAAGGGAATGTTGGTACTGTGGACTGATTCATATTGACTTTGACTGGAATGATACACTAAGTGAACGTTCAAAAGTGACTGGGACATCTTCTCAGCGAAAATACTGAAGGGCATAAGTCAAGAAAAGTGGAGAGAATGACACAATAAGCTTAAAGGGAAGAAAATGCTTAACTATTCTGCATAAGTAATTAAAAATTGACAAGTTACACAGTAAGCAAAGAACTCACACAAGAATAATATGCAACTTAACAAACACTGAAAATCAAGAGAACTTGTACTTTGCTCAAATCTAATATGCTCAACTTTTACTTTAAATTGAATAAATGGCACAGTGAGTTGTCTTTACTTTCAATGCAACAAGGAAAATACACAATAAAATAATAAAATGGACTCAATAAACTTGTGCAAAAATTAAAACAACACACAATTCGCTGAAATAAAAATTAAAATGACAGACAGAATAAAATACTATGCACAGAACAGAGCATAAGAAACTGCACTGTAATAAACTGTATTGCACAACACTGCATAAAATTTTCTGCAAGAAAACTTTAATAGCAACACAATATTTGCACAAGAATTATTGCAAAATGAGTCAATGTGCAATAATAAAAATTATAACACACAAGAAAAGAAATATATCAAGGAATGAACACTTTAACTCTTGACTGCACTTAAACAACAAGCAAAAGAACAATTTACTTTAAAAGGAGAACTTAAAAATTGCACTAAGAGTGAATTTGTTCAATAAAATATGAAAAAAAAAAAATAATAGGTGCAAAAAAAACACACAACAAAAAGGAATACAACACTTACAGTGATGCAGAACACAAAACATCAACATAAACACAGTACTAGAATTTTCTTGCAATGAAACTTGATGTGTGAAAAATTTTGTAAAATTGAGTTCTTGCTGGGACTTAAAAAATGGCACTATTGTCTGTGGAAATAAGACAAATTAAACACTGGCTGAATAAAGGAATATGAACACAAGAATGTTCAACACACAGGGAACAAAAATAGAATTACACAAATGCTGGGAAGAAAAAAAAATAACAGACAACACTGAGTTGTGATGCAGAATATGAGGTGAAAAATTTACTGAGTTAATTCACTGGAATTCTGAAGTTTAAACACAAGTTCTATATTGCTCATATGTTGCACACACAACAAAGGAAAAACACTCAGTACTTACTTCAAGTGTATAAAAAGATACACAACACAACAGATATAAAATAATGCACGAAAATTAACACTGAATTAAGGAGATTAAAAGAAATGAATGCAATCAGTACATGATAAACACTGAGTCTGATCAAGAGTCACTGAATGTCACTAAGAGAAAAATTCACTGGGAACACAAAAGAAATGTCTCAACACTCGGAAATGTCTCTAAAAAAAAAATATTATAGCTGTAACAACTTGAAGAATGAGACTGATTGATTATTTATATCGTCTTGCTGCTGTCCTCTGCACAGATGATCGTAGAATTGCGCTTAAATCGGCGAGAGACACACAGGAGGCTTTTAAAGATGGCGTGCCACTCTCTAGCTCTTGACCCCCTATGTGGTCCTTAAAATATGGTGCTACAACCCTTAGCAGTGCACCAAAACACTGATGAGGTAGGTGAGTTGTAATGGCCGACTGTAGTTGGGTTTGTGGGTAATGGCTGAGCGAGGCGTCTGAGACCGGCAATGGTGCGACACACGTGATCGTGAGTGGCTGGGCTTATGGGTTGAACGTCGTAAGCCTCACTGAGAAAACCCACACTGCTGTGAAGATAATTCTAAGCCGGCTGGCTTAGAAGAAACCCACGAAATACTACAACACCACAAGGATGACAAGGAGCACTCAGAATGCTTGGAACTTGAATCACAAGCGATGAAGGCTACTCATGTGGCTTGCTTGAGTACTGGGGTAAGACACCTGGGTTAGTTGCTAGCTGGCTTATCTTAACCCTTCACACAGAATAGCTTGATAACTTCACACGATGAGCACAGCAGGGGTGGAAGCTGGCTTGGCAGGCAAAATAATTGGATGGAGTAGGCTGGGCTGGACTGGACTCGGGTGTTCTGACTCCCCCACCACAGACTGGAAGCTGGCTTATTTTGCAAACTCGGGTCAACCCCTCGGGAGTAATGCAAAAGCAGATAACCACTAATACAAAGAGACTGACCAGTGAATAATGTAGAAGCTGGTAGAGTAGCTGGCTTGAGGTAGCTGGATGGGGTGAATCTCGGTAGTCGGTAGGCCTACTGGTCACACGAAATGGCCGTCTTGCTGGTCGACAATTTTATCTCCAGAAATCGCTGTAATCGTCAGAATTACAGGCTCACCGCTGTCACCATTTATCGTAAGGGTTCTTGAATGGAGATATCGTAGGATAAGGTAGACACACTTGTAGGATGGTAGGTGTATTGTCAGACTGAGATGAGAGATGGAGCCCGGTGCCTAGCCTGTTCACGCCTTGTAGGTCTGCCGCCGAGTGAGGACGGGACAGAGGGATCACTGCCCATGTGTATCCCTATGACGTCACACAAAGCCAAAGGCCTACGAGGGATCTCGTGTCTAAAGCACAGGGATGATACTAATATGCTATGCTATATAATACTGGGAATACAGGGATCAGCAACTATGCTGACATGTGTGTGTGTGTGTGTGTGTGTGTGTGTGTGTGTGTGTGTGTGTGTGTGTGTGTGTGTGTGTGTGTGTGTGTGTGTGTGTGTGTGTGTGTGTGTGTGTGTGTGTGTGTGTGTGTGTGTGTGACAATCTTTTAGTGTTTACTTGTTTGTAGCTACAGGATGAGGGCTAAGTTTGTGTTTGCTTTATAATATGCACTTGAATCATAAGTTCTTCTCCGGCATCAAGGTAGTATTCCTTGAAAATGCGAGTTTAATATAAAACTCAGCAGAGTGGCGAGGCAGAATTGGATCTTCCTAAATCCAGAGTGATTCTCAGTTACCAGTTTTCTTACAAGGTTAAACAATGAGTGTCTGTCAGGTATTTGTTTACATCAGTTTGCATAATATACGTGTCAGTGAAACTGGTGTGTATTTTAATGTCATTACAATAATACTATTTAATACTCAGGTGAAGGATTAGATTTATGTGCAACACCTGGGTATCTGTTTGCAGATATTTCGCTAACCAGTGGCTCTATCAGTTCAAAACAGAAGTAAATTGAAGGAAGATACTGAAACTGGAGATAATAGAAGACTGTTTACAGCTTCCATAGTGTCTATCCTCATCTTCAGTTTACCTCTGTAGTGAATTGATAAAGTCACTGGCTGGTGAAACATCGGATAAAGATAACCAGGTGTTGCACCAGGTGTTGCACATGCTAATTTCTCGTACTTTAGTGCCTCGTGTCGTCTTACTGTTTATATATTTGACACTACGTCTTTTCAGTCTGTCCGGGAGTTACTCTGTCCCTAGTGACCGCTAGATCATCACTGTTGTGTTGCACAGGACTTTACCTACTCTCTGTACCCACGATAAGACAGTTACTAGTAACCTATAGATCATCACCGTTGTGTTGCACTCCCCAGTGCAAAATCCGTCAATCCATGACATTGTGTTGCATCCATCTCATCAGTAATTCATTGTCTGGTTTGAGAGGCAAGACCAGCCGTCAAGTATGGGAGACATGTGCATTGTTTTTCAAAGAGAGTTGTCTCCTGTCATCTCTCATTCCTTGATCTGCCTTTCCTTTTTACTTCTATATTATTGTAATTAATAAAGCTAGTTACTGGCATTACTATAATGTCTCAATTGCTATTCTTTACATTTTTATTTATTTCGCCTTGTTGATATCATCTTTATTCGTGGAGGCACTTGAGAAACCCTTTTTTGTTTGGATGGGTGAAGGGAGGAGGGATGGGGTCAGCAGCAGCAGCCTGGTTGACCAGGCTAGCGCCAGACGAGTCTGGCCCTTGACCGGGCTCCGAGAGTAGAAAGACTCTCGGAACTCAAAGGTAACTGCTGATCGTTAGTGCTGGGGATGACGTTCTACTGGAGAAGAAAAGTTCTCCAGTAGAACCCAGAATGTGGATGTGGGTTATGTAGGCATGCAAAGAAGTGCGTTATGCATGTGAACGTGTATTCTACCGTACTTAACCATTCGACCAGATTCTAGATCCCTGGGATCTGGCCCAGTTGCGTAAGTACTACGTACTTTGATGCGAAGTGTGTAGGTTCGAATCCTGCTGTGGACTGAGAGATGATGTTTGTATGTTTCCCCGTGTTTAATATTGAGGGAGGTGCTGTACCTTGTGTCGCTCGAGTCCTGACCAAAACAGAGGTGACAGGTGTGTGTAGGGGGAGAGGATTAACAGTTACTACACAGCAGGTGTAGGAAAAATGTTGCCCACACAGGCACTCTTAGTGTACCCCAACGTAACTAATGCGAACCTTAATTAAGTCGCAGTCTACATGGTGTGGTGTTAGTCAAGGTGCCAGATGGCATTAGATCATGTTAGGTACATGATGTGATGCTCATGAAGGTGCCAGATGGCATTTGGTCATCCTAGGAGAATCTCACAACATACGTCTGGACATTTTCTTGCCAACATTTCTTTCTTTACCTCTCGGGTATTTTAGTGATGTATATATATGGTATTTTACTTGAGAATTTGTTGAACATTTTAGAGTTTTTGGGTTTTCACCTGAAATTAAATTGTTTTACAATGTTTTAGTGAATATTTGAGACGATGCTTACTGAAGGGATTTTATGTATGTTTAAATGTTGTTGATGTGACACTAATAGATAGTGAGTCTCCGGTTTTTAAATGGGCACCCGATGAGCCTGGCCCATAGACGGGCTCCGGGAGTAGAAAGACTCTCGAAACTCATCAAAGGTAAGGGATGGGGCTTAAAAGCTAGCTGGGTTAAGCCAATCAGGCTTATAGGTTATATTTCATCATTTGGCAAAGGGTGAAGAGTAAATTCTTGTGTTTATAATATGGTGCATTATAATCTTAATGTAATTATATACATTTGAGTTGATTTTCAGTGTTACTAGTAGGAGTGTTCTCAGTGTACCTGTGCAAATTAATAAGGACCCCAGTGGAAATAAGTCACAGTGTTTGACGTACGTGAACATATGGCAGTTTAATTTTTTTGTGAACTTTACGTATTGTGTAGGTTCTAGGAAAGCTGACAACACTTTGATGCATACCACTGCCACTACTCCCTTTTCTTTATTCACTTAACCTATATCCCCTACGTCCTTTCTCCCTATTTGCTATCCTTCCTCCCATCATTGCACTATAGTAGTCAGCTCAGGCTGACACTACTGTAGTCTCCCAGCTCAGGCTGACACTACTGTTGTCTCCCAGCTCAGGCTGACACTACTGTTGTCTCCCAGCTCAGGCTGACACTACTGTAGTCTCCCAGCTCATGCTGACACTACTGTAGTCTCCCAGCTCAGGCTGACACTACTGTAGTCTCCCAGCTCATGCTGACACTACTGTAGTCTCCCAGCTCAGGCTGACACTACTGTAGTCTCCCAGCTCAGGCTGACACATTTCAGCATTATGTTTGATATCCATCCCGGGTGTTGGAATGAGACGGGAAAACATAGGATCCCAATAGAAATAACAAGGACCCCAGTGGAAATAACAAGGACCCCAGTGGAAATAACAAGGACCCAGTGGAAATAATAAGGACCCCAGCGGAAATAATAAGGACCCCAGTGGAAATAATAAGGACCCCAGTGGAAATAACAAAGACCTCAGTGGAAATAATAAGGACCCCAGTGGAAATAATAAGGACCCCAGTGGAAATAACAAGGACCCCAGTGGAAATAATAAGGACCCCAGTGGAAATAACAAGGACCCAGTGGAAATAATAAGGACACCAATGGAAATAATAAGGACCCCAGTGGAAATAATAAGGACCCCAGTGGAAATAATAAGGACCCCAGTGGAAATAACAAAGACCCCAGTGGAAATAATAAGGACCCCAGTGGAAATAACAAGGACCCCAGTGGAAATAATAAGGACCCCAGTGGAAATAATAAGGACCTCAGTGGAAATAATAAGGACCCCAGTGGAAATAATAAGGACCTCAGTGGAAATAACAAGGACCTCAGTGGAAATAATAAGGACCCCAGTGGAAATAATAAGGACCTCAGTGGAAATAATAAGGACCCCAGTGGAAATAACAAAGACCCCAGTGGAAATAATAAGGACCCCAGTGGAAATAATAAGGACCCCAGTGGAAATAACAAAGACCCCAGTGGAAATAATAAGGACCCCAGTGGAAATAACAAGGACCCCAGTGGAAATAATAAGGACCCCAGTGGAAATAATAAGGACCTCAGTGGAAATAATAAGGACCCCAGTGGAAATAACAAAGACCCCAGTGGAAATAAGGAACCCAGTGGAAATAATAAGGACCCCAGTGGAAATAATAAGGACCCCAGTGGAAATAACAAGGACCCCAGTGGAAATAACAAGGACCCTAGTGGAAATAATAAGACCCCAGTGGAAATAATAAGGACCACAGTGGAAATAATAAGGACCCCAGTGGAAATAACAAGGACCCCAGTGTAAATAACAAGGACCCCAGTGAAAATAATAAGGACCCCAGTGAAAATAACAAGGACCCCAGTGGAAATAATAAGGACCCCAGTGGAAATAATAAGGACCTCAATAGAAATAAGTCATTTTATCTGACCTTTTCTTTTGGGTTATCCTGGGTAATTTAAACATGTTACTATGTATGATAGTTTGCATAAGAGCATTTATGTGTACCTGTACGTAAATAAACTTACTTATAGCGTTTTGTTATTACTACGTAACTGTCATATAGAATAAAGTATCAGCACGCTACTGATGTATCATCGTGTAGCTTACTGTACATGTATCCACTTTTCTGAATACAAAAAATATTCACTTAGCCTTTACACTATCCCACTATCTCTCACCCCACAATTCCTCTCCTCATTCCATCCCACATCTCCCATTTCCCATAATCCCCCACCTGTCTCCCCACCACCATCAGCGGTCACACCTCGACCATGTACTTCACACCCCCACCACCACAACCACTACAATTGGCCATCAGATAATCATGGGAAATCACAGGCATTACCTGATGCTTCCCCCATTACTCCTCACACCTACCACAAGACCCATAACTACCACTAGTACTGCTGGTACTACTAGTACCACTGGTACTACAGTTACAACCACTACAGGTAATGTATCTGTTACTAGTGTTACTACTTCCAATAGTCATACAACTAGAACTATTTCTACAAGAACTTGAACTATACGAGGCCTGGTCACGGCGCCGGGGGTGTTGACCCCTGAAACCCCCTCCAGGTATTATTGTGGCAGGAGGAACCACAAGATGAGGTCTTCCCGAGAACACTAACCTCAGAGTGGAAAATAGTTG
The DNA here is from genome assembly GCF_038502225.1 of Cherax quadricarinatus. Classification (NCBI taxonomy): domain Eukaryota; kingdom Metazoa; phylum Arthropoda; class Malacostraca; order Decapoda; family Parastacidae; genus Cherax; species Cherax quadricarinatus. The sequence continues at coordinate 428,001 of NC_091369.1, forward strand.
TTTAAAGGTGTTAGTGTTTATTTAGCCTTCCTGACCCCCTGTGTGACCTCCCAAGAGCTGGGGCGCCAGCCATTGTTAGTCTGATAATGTTTTGACCTTCGTGTGTATGTGTATGTGTGTAGCATAGTACAAGACTCTTGGCCCTTACCTAGTGTACACACACACGTGTGTGTGTAAAAAATTATAATTTTGCACCAAAAGGAACTTAGAAAACTTACCTAACCTTATTATAACAAGCGCAATTTATTTTAGCCTAACCCAACTAAATATATTTTAGATTTGTTTACAATAATTTAATACTAAACAAACACAGTGAAATATATATTTTTTGTTATGTCAAGTGGGTTTTCGATAACGTGGATGGGGTAAGAATACTCACGTAGGCTGGTAGTATGTATAATATAGCGGAAAGTATGGGAAGCGCCAACAGCCGACCTGCCTCTCTCTGCTCCCTATCTTCGACTGACTCTCAAGTGCCTACGGGTGAGGTGTGTTTGAAATCCTGCTATGGTCAGCAGCAATATGAATAATCAGTCAGTGATTCACGCAGATGGTTGGTAGTGAGTCATCTACTGGTACACTGGTTACTGGTAACTGGTTACTAGGAACTGGTACTTCTACTGAGAGTTAGGTTCTGAATGATTTTGGCGAAACTTTTGCATACACAAATTTTCACTTGTCCTATATGGCAAGATGAGCGTTGCTATTTAAGCCAAGATTGCAAGTTCTGCCTATTCGGCACGACATATATATATCCTCGGTAGTAGGTTGGTAGACAACAACCATCCAGGGAGGTACTACTGTCCTGTCAAGTGTTAAACGGAAACCTGTAATTGTTTTACATGATGGTAGGATTGCTGGTGTCTTTTTTGTATCTTATAAACATGCAAGATTTCAGGTACATCTTGCCACTTCTACTTACATTTAGGTCATACTACCTTTCTGAGTTTTCTTCTATTTTTCTTACTAGTTCTTATTCTTGTTTATTTCCACTTATCTCCATGGGGAATTGAAACAGAATACTTCGTAAGCCATGCGTGTTGTAAGAGGCGACTAAAATGCCACGAGCAAGTGGCTAGTAACTCCTTCTGTATATATTACTAAATATAAAAGGAGAAAGTTTTGCTTTTCCTTTAGGGTCACCCGCCTCGGTGGGATACGGCTGGTGTGTTGAAAGAAGATATATATAATTTGGAAGGAAATATTCACTTCGAAGGCAATTTGACTTAGTTCATCGATTTTGCCCCCTGGAGATGGGAAGTACAGTGCCTGCACTCTGAAGGAGGGGTGTTAATGTTGCAGTTTAAAAACTGTAGTGTAAAGCACCCTTCTGGCAAGACAGTGATGGAGTGAATGATGGTGAAAGTTTTTCTTTTTCGGGCCACCCTGCCTTGGTGGGAATCGGCCGGTGTGATAAAAAAAAAAAAAAAAAATATATATATCCAATAAGATCACATTAAACAGGTTTATATAAATTAGATCCATTTATAATAGTATTTGGGAAGAATTTAATAATACATTGGACAAATAATAATTTTTTAAATTTCTTATTTCTTGGGTGGAATAGTTTGTTGGTGGGTTGTGTGAAGGACCTGTCTAGTTCGGCCGGCGGGCCTGCTGTCTCGCTTCTGGTGTTTCGTTCCTGTGGGATCTGATAGTGAGGTGTGGGCTACCCCTTTATATACTCTCCTTTGATGCTTTACTTTCATTGTTCCTTGATAATGTGAGTAGTCACGAAAGCGCTTGGAATTTCTCTATTCTTTCACAGTGGTTGTTTTGCATATATATATATATATATATATATATATATATATATATATATATATATATATATATATATATATATATATATATATATATATATATATATTATTTTAACCAAGAACGAGTGGTATTGATCAATAACAACACTGCACTAGCCAGGGATTCGAACCCATGTTGTACTGACCTGCCTCATGGTAAGCGAGAACCACATGACGCTTTAAACCACAGGACCACCCAACCCTACAAGAGTGAGTGGTCCTGTAGTTTAAAGCATCCTGTGGTTCTCGCTTACCATGAGGCAGGCCAGTACAACATGGATTCGAATCCTTGGCTAGCACAGTGTTGTTTTATATATATATATATATATATATATATATATATATATATATATATATATATATATATATATATATATATATATATATATATATATATATATATATATATATATATATTGCAGAGTTGAAAAATGATGTGTGTGTGATGTTCTGGTCAGTGCCTGCAGGTCGGACAGGTGTAGAGGCCTGAGTAAGTATAGCTGAGGGCCAATCTAACAAGGTATATCTTATAGATCCCGGATCTCTTTATCTGATTTACTTGCTCTCTCTCTCTCTCTCTCTCTCTCTCTCTCTCTCTCTCTCTCTCTCTCTCTCTCTCTCTCTCTCTCTCTCTCTCTCTCTCTCTCTCTCTCTCCACTTTCCTTTAAGTTTCCAACAATATATCAAAATTTTATGTGTTGTAAACAGTAAAAATATTGTACAAATATCCGCAGATCGGGACACCATTTTCTTCCTGCATGATGAGTGTCAAGACAACAACACCGAGTACACAGGTGACTCATGTACATCTGGGTACCTTTATATCGTAGACACTTTAACAACAAATGCCTTGTTTCACAAGTACACTCTCAACACTTGTGGTAAACTTAAAACACAGCTTCAAGACTTGGTATGATATGGCCCAAGACGTCCTGATGAATGCCAAGTCAAACATACATAGCTTCAGTTTCATTATTTAATTATCTCCTAATGTTATTTTACACCTTCCTTCACGACACTTGTTTTTATCGCTAACTTACCAAGTAGTAATCCAATGTGTGATGGAATCCATAACCATTGTACAGTAATTCCTTTTTCTTGGAATTTTGAGTATCTGTGTCTGGCTTTTGTATACTTGGGAAATGTTTCGGGGGTCAGCGCCCCCGCGGCCCGGTCTGTGACCAGGCTGTTCTGTGAGCATGTTGTTAGAGTCATTATGTGAGTCAGGGGTCTTCAGTGATGACATAGAATCAGTAATAATCGTAGAGTCAAGTTCAGTGTCGTAAGTTAACCTTAGTGCCATTAGCATGGCAAACAATTCAGTTTGCATTATAGACGCCCAGTCTTTGCCGACCATCGTAGCTTTGGAGGTTGAGGCAAGAGCTGAGACTCGACTCCCGCAAATATATATCGGTGAGAAAAAGAATAAAAAGGCACAGTTTCGTCTAAGCTGGACTGAAACGTCGTCGTGAGCTCCTCTATCCCATGTGCGGGTTGTGTATTCATAACTAGTATCATAGCGTTTAATAACTAGTGTTATAACCAGTGTCAGTGTTTTATCAGGTTGTTGTTATATGTTTGTGTCTGTATAAGTTCATCTTATATCACATTTACAAAAACTTTATACTTTTAAACTACTGTTTTATAAGAAACATCATAGTTTAGTTACTTATACTTATGTTACTGTTGTTGTTGTTGCAGGTAAGGAGGAGTGGTGGTTCCCGGGTGGACGCATCACAAGGTAACACTGCATTGAGTTCTCACCCATACGGGTTTACCGCTTGACTTTGAATATTTTTTTTGTTTTTGTGATTATAACTTAATCATAAATGTTACGTTGCGAGTAAGGTAACATTTATAAAGGGATTCATGGAGACCAGCAGGCCGGACTTGAGTCCTGGAGGTGGGAAGTACAGTGTCTGCACTCTGAAGGACGGGTGTTAATGTTGCAGTTTTATAACTGTAGTGTAAGAGCACCTCTGGCAAGACAGTGATGAAGTGAATGATGGTGAAAGTTCTTTTTTTTTCGGGCCACCCTGCCTTGGTGGGAGACGACCGATGTGTTAATAAATAAAATAAATGACTTACCATACCACGGGTATGGTTTGGTATGGTTTGTTTGCAATCATGTCATTACGATTTCGTGAGTTAAATAACTTAAGAACATAAGAAGGAGCACTGCAGCAGGCCTACTGGCAAATGCTGTGACAATCCAAGTCACATTCATTTAAGAAGGAAGGAACACTGCAGCAGGCCTACTGGCACCTCATCCAAGAAGGAAAATTTATAATTAAGTTAACATTGGTACACATGTTTCTGCTACTAAGTTTCTCCACAAAGTCTTACAGTAACACTAACTTAGTTAAGTATTAACCTGCACTCTGAACGAGGTCTCTGGCCGGTCTGGACCGTTATCAAGTCACGACATGATAATGGGCTCCAGTATGAACCGAAAAAGTCGCCTGGAGTCTCCTTTCCGAATTGCGTTAGCCGCCAGGATATTGTTAATTTTAGTCCTCATGTTAACATGATCGGCCAGGCTGTGGTGGATGTGTGGCTTAGCAAACCGCCAATATCGACGGCCTGGTTAACCAGGCTATCAGCAGAAAAGCCTGGTCTACTGCCAGAGTACGAGGGTAGGTCCAGTGCCAAGGTACGAGTAGGTCCAGTGCCAGGGTACGAGGGTAGCTCCAGTGCCAGGGTACGAGGGTAGCTCCAGTTCCTGGAATGAAGAGCACTTGAGCAGTATGAGGTGTATTGTGTGGTGACTACCTACCAGTGATGACCTAACAGTGGCGACCTGCCAGTGATGACCTACCAGTGTTGACCTCCCAGTGACGACCTACCAATGATGACCTGCCAGTGATGACCTACCATTGATGACCTGCCATTGATGACCTGCCAGTGACAGCCTACCGGTGATGACCTGCCAGTGATGAGCAACCAGTGGCGACCTACCAGTGACGACCTACCAGTGGATACTCGCCCTGACCTGGCCACAACAACCCAGCAGGAACAGAGTTGAATAATTATAATTATCAGTCCCCGATAACCCCTGCTGCTCAGTTTTTGTCGCTGCTGACCTAATTAGTAGGGAGGGAGATAGAATAAAGGGGGGAGGGAGATAGAAGAAAGGGGAAGGGAAGGAGGGAAGGGAGGGAGATAGAAGAAAGGGGGAGGGAGGGAGTTATTATGAAAAGGGTAGATAATATCTTGTTAAATATCGTGGGTAACCACATTATTTTGGGGTGACCACAACACTATTTTGGGTACGTGGACCTGCGGGCTGCTAGCACAGACAGCCAGATTGAGCGGGAGATGACCAGGAAAGCCTGGCCTCGGGCCAGACTGCTGAAATAGAGAGAAACCCTGAAAACCGGTCACAAGTGCGGGTATTCTGCAGGTTGACAAGTGACTTTCTCTTGTGTTAGTCTCCCTTAATGTTATAGTGGCACGAAATTGTAAGTTAGACCCAGATTTCTGTCCTGTTTGACCCATACGGATTTAGCGCTTTCCCATTACACACACACACACACACATATGATACATATATAGGATGGGGTCCACCTCTGGTGTAAATTGTGGGAGCCACAGCCTCGGAGAAGTGGATAAAAAGGCTTCAAGGAAGAATATTTGTATTTCTTCCTGAAGCCGTTTGAATATTCCACTTCCCCTACCACCCCATCTTTTAATTCTTTTTTACCAATAGGTGAAGCTATGTAGATCAACACACACACACACACTCGCGCAAGCGAAGTGGAGGGACCAGGAGCTGCGGCTCGACCCTAGCAGCCACATATAAGTGAGTAGCCTACTGTGTAGGCGAAACGTTTCGCCTACACATGTGTCTTACTTATCAGAGTGCCAGAGTGAACGAGGGCGGTGCCCACTACACTCCACCAGGATGCCGCTCTTAACAAACACTAAGTTTAGACGCAAGTGCTGGTGCTGACTCACGGATAACCCACCCAAACACTGAATCTACTTACCTGTCTACTCTTTATCTATCTAGAGAAAATCCTGGTGGGGTCATTACCCCAGAATCAATCAGCAGAGAACACTATATCAACATTCGTGGTCCCAGATTGAATATTCAACATCTTACCAGAATATATCAGAAATACTGCTGGGACAAGTGCAGAAGTCTTCAAGAGGAAACTGGACAAGTATTTTCACCAAGTGCCAGATCATCCAGGCTGTGATGGATATGTGGGGTTTCGGGCCACCAGCAGCAACAACCTAGTTGACCACACAGACACTAGACGAACCTGGACGATGGCCGGGCTCCGAGAGTAGAAAAAATCTCTGAATTCATTAAAGGTATATCAAAGGTATAGCAGGGAAGTGATAAAACAACTCTGGAAGATAGTCATAGGTGTGCCACAGCTATGTTCACAATGTCCCCGACACGCTCTTCTACCCTAAGGGCTCTTGACTTTCTTTCGATAGTTGCGTTAGTTAATATCTTTATTGTGTATCCCATACCCATCCTGTGGGTGGTAGTCAAAGGATTACAGAGGTATATAAGGGGTCCAGGGACTGAGCCGCAAAGTTTTGATAGCTGAACAAGTTACATTGGTAATGAACTATTTACATGCTTATATCTGGTCACAATCGTAATGAGTTTTTTATGCAAAAGCTGGGGTCACTGCCTTTGCGGTCCGGACCAGGCTGTTGGTGCGAGGGAGGCGACGGTAAACTGGATAATCTTTATACTCATTTTTGAGATAATGTAGTATAAAGAATCCCTGGAACACGCTAGTGGTCACTCAACTTGTTTTTACTGGCGACAAGACCCTGTTTGTGTGTGTATGTGTGTGGGGGGGGGGAGACGGGATTACTGATGACAGAGGGAGTCGTATTGTATCTGGATTGCTGTGAATTGTGTGTTTGTCTGCACGTCCCTCGTAGTTATTATGATTTGCACGTTTGTGTTTTGTATGTCCCTCGCAGTTGTTGTGAATTGTGTGTTTGTGTCGAAATGCCCCTCAGAATTTCACAAAACGACAATGTCTCTCTGCCGAAGTTGTCTCTAGCATTGTTGCTCCCTAAGGCATTTTATTTACCATGTGATGGTTTCAGGAGCCAATGCCCCCGCTGCCCGGTCCTCGACCAGGCTTCCTGGTTGGCGGCCACTTCAGCCAGACTATTGGTGCTGTCAGCACACAGACCACCATAAACACTATATCATGGCTGATCAAGAAATGCCTGCACTAACTCGTCAAGTTACCTCTTGAAGCTGCCTCTCACTTTAACAATATTAATTTTCTTACGATGCGCCTAGCGTCAATTCCTTGACTTTTATTTCTACTACACAGACTTTGAAATTATGTTGGCTTGCGTTATGTTAGGCTGCCTCTGATATATCTTTGACGGGTTTTGAGAGTTTTCGTATCATGTACTGGTTTGGAAATAGAATAGTTGATGAGTGAAGCAGTTTACTGATGGTTTGGAACGATATCGTTCCAGACCACGGAGCTGAACCCTTTTCCAGGCTGAGGGACCGACCTCAAATACTTTTTCTCCAAGGGCTGATTACATCTTCATTTCACTACTATACCTGCTGACTTTGTTTGACTGAAGAAGCCTACTGTGTAGGCGAAACGTTTCAACAATAAAGATACCCAGCTGTTGCACATGTGTCTTAATCATCAGCTTCAAATATAGGTTTGATAAATATATGAGTGAGAGGAGTTGGATTTTAGTGGGACTTGAGCTTGAGTTAACGGGGTTATCAAAGCTTGTTCGTTGGGTAGCGTTGATAACGGGTTGGGCGAATATTTTTGTTATTGGGTTTTGGCTTGACATGGACCTGCCAAGTATGGCTAGTAGGCCTTCTGTAGTGTTTCTCCTTATTTGTGTTTCTATGTTTTCAGTTTCGCTGTGACGCAGACTCGAATATTAGGTTATACAAGATTGGTTCGTTATAAACCTTGGTAATACATACGTTTCCATAGGCTCTGATAACTTAACCTACTCCAGCTTAGCCTAAAGTACGCCAATCTTGGTTTAGAAAGACACGTAAGGAAACACTAGGACACATTAGAAAACGTTTCGGTCCTGGAACCTTGATCACTTGGTGGCGAGAAGTAATCAAGGTCCCAGGACAGAAACGTTTTCTAATAAATATGTCCTGGTGTTTACTCACGTATCTTTGTAAACCAAGACTGGCGTACTTTAGGCTAGGCTGGAGTACGTTAAGTTCTCAGAGCCTATGGAAACGTATATTTAACCACAAGTAAGCAAACAAAAAGGGTCCATAATACGTCTGGTAGTGCTGTTCCTGAGTTCAACCAGGAAACGTTTAAATATGTACGAGTAACACTTATAGTGCTTGGAGGACCTGCTTGAAAGCAGTTAAGGTTCTGTTACCCCTGAAGAGGTGTTGTTGATGACAGTTATAATAACAACGTCACTGCTGACAGTTATAATATCACCGCTGTCAGCTTCAAACATAACTAACTAGACAGCAAAAATAATTGAAATTCTTGAATAAAGGCTTTTATAGAGGGGAAAAAAGCTGCATTTAGATTCAACATTCACAAGACTGACTGCTGCAAGCAAAGCTTGTGCAGCATGAAAGGTGAAGCTTGTACAAACTGACAAACACAACAACCACACAAAGAGCTTTTCTTGCACGACGGGTGACCGGGGGGGGGGGAGGTGCAGGGGGGTGAGATAGTGGGTGATGATGAAGTGCAGAAGTGATGGTGGTAATGGTGAAGTGGAGTTTTGGTGGTGATGGTGAGGTGGAAGTGAAGAGAATTGGTTGGCTAATTAGGTTTAAAGCTTACCTATTACACAGTGGTGATCAAGGTTACCTATTACACAGTGGTGATCAAGGTTACCTATTACACAGTGGTGATCAAGGTTACCTATTACACAGTGGTGATCAAGGTTACCTATTACACAGTGGTGATCAAGGTTACCTATTACACAGTGGTGATCAAGGTTACCTATTACACAGTGGTGATCAAGGTTACCTATTACACAGTGGTGATCAAGGTTACCTATTACACAGTGGTGATCAAGGTTACCTATTACACAGTGGTGATCAAGGTTACCTATTACACAGTGGTGATCAAGGTTGCCTATTACACAGTGGTGATCAAGGTTGCATGTCACTGTTCACCACCACTCAAGAACACTTTAATGCTTTATATAGGATTCAGTTAAACTCTCAGTGTATATACACTGAGAGGCATACAACCGTGTGGTGTGTGTATGAGGTGTTGCGGTAGTGTTGTACATCAACACAACACAGTGTTAGTCATGATACTGTGCAACACTGGGTTGCAGTAGTGTTGTACATCAACACAACACAGTGTTAGTCATGATACTCTGCAACACTGGGTTGCAGTAGTGTTGTACATCAACACAACACAGTGTTAGTCATGATACTCTGCAACACTGGGTTGCAGTAGTGTTCCACATCAACACAACACAGTGTTAGTCATGATACTCTGCAACACTGGGTTGCAGTAGTGTTGTACATCAACACAACACAGTGTTAGTCATGATACTCTGCAACACTGGGTTGCAGTAGTGTTCCACATCAACACAACACAGTGTTAGTCATGATACTCTGCAACACTGGGTTGCAGTAGTGTTCCACATCAACACAACACAGTGTTAGTCATGATACTCTGCAACATTGGGTTGCAGTAGTGTTCCACATCAACACAACACAGTGTTAGTAATGCTCTGCAACACTCAGGAAGTGTTCTATATTAATAACTATTAATGGAGAAAAACTAAACCCTCACGGGTCACAAAGACCCTGCAGGTACTCAGGTTTGATTCAAGGAAAGGGAGGTTAGTTCCAGTTCCTTGGATCGAGAACCCTTCACAAGGACTCCCCTAGAAGGATCAAGAGAGAATATTAAGTCAGTCATAAGATTCACGTATTATAATACGTGAATCTTTAAATATAATGTGTAAATCTTTGAAGATAATAAGTGAATTTTTAAAGATAATGCTTAAGTCTTAAAGATATTACCTGAATCTTGTGTGTGTGTGTGTGTGTGTGTGTGTGTGTGTGTGTGTGTGTGTGTGTGTGTGTGTGTGTGTGTGTGTGTGTGTGTGTGTGTGTGTGTGTGTGTGTGTGTGTGTGTGTGTGTGTGTGTGTGTGTGTGTGTGTGTGTGTGTGTGTGTGTGTGTGTGTGTGTGTGTGTGTTGATCGTGCTTACTTGGCATTACCTTTGTTAGTCTAAGTTAGAAATTTTTTTAGCGTTGGCTGTAATTTTCAGTCATGTTTATATCAGTCATATTAACATCAAGTTCAGTTACCTGTCAAGGTAACCCAGTTCACTTACCTGTCAAAGTAACCCAGTTCCATTACCTGTCAAAAAATACCCACGTTCATTTACCTGTCAAAAAATACCCACGTTCATTTACCTGTCAGCTCTGCAAAACTCATTTTGCTTAAACGAGCGCGTCCAGTTTTCTTGATGGAGGAAGGTGGTGGTGATCAGTGATCTCGTGCAGGGAAGAGCACGCTCCGCTGCTCTCATCTTCTCCATTAACACTGAAACTCACCACCACCATGCTCTTATTATATATATTTTTCCCCTGTGGTTTGTGATTTATAGAGGACCATGACAGGTGTGTAGTGGTGGGTGTAGCGTAATACAAGCTACCGACGCGCACACACACACAGGATCCATACATAGTTTTAAGAAGAGGTATGATCAGACTCTTGAAGCAGGGAGTAGACCTAGTAGTGATCAATGAAGAAGCGGGGCGAGGAGCTGTAACTCGAGCCCTGCAACCACAAATAGGCGAGTACACACACCATTGTTATTATTAGAGCAGCTTGTCAAGAGGCTCTCACAAGTATTTTTTATTATTATTATTATTATTATTATTATTATTATTATTATTAGTAGTAGTAGTAGTAGTAGTAGTAGTAGTATAGTAGTAGTATTAGTAGTAGTAGTAGTATAGTAGTAGTAGTAGTAGTATAGTAGTAGTATTGTTGTTGTGAAGGATCTGGGGGAGGTGTCGGCTTACCTTTCTTTAAAGAACACAACAAAACAGATTTCAAGATGACCAGGAAAATGAGAGGTTGGGTAATGAGAACTTTCAAAACAAGGGAAATATGTAGTGCCAATGACACTATTCAGATCACTTGTGCCGCCTGCACAACAACAGCCTGGCTAACCAGGCAAGCACCAGACAACCCTGACCCAGGGCCGGACTGCGGGAGTAGGAAAACTCATGACAACCTTCAAAGGTATATAAGAGGTATGGTACAACGAGACTACAAGCACATTTCTCACCTTCCCCTGTACATCCTTGTACGCACACACCCCTCCTTCATTCCTCACCTCCATTATTCCTTCCCTTACTCCCTTCTCCCTCCCTCCCTTTCTATCTTTCCCCTCACTTCTCCCTTTCTGTCTTTCCCCTCACTTCTCCCTTTCTATCTTTCCCCTCACTTCTCCCAGGCTCTCGGTACCACTTCTCCGCTTCATTCTGTTATGTCTGTTTACTTTATATAAACGTTATAGTATACACTTGTGTACATCCGTGTGTGTGTGTGTGTGTGTGTGTGTGTGTGTGTGTGTGTGTGTGTGTGTGTGTGTGTGTGTGGACATCTTGTTGTGGTTGTTGGAGTTGAGTCTTAGCTCCTGACCCCGTTTCTTAAAGGCATACGATCGATTTCACTTGTTCAGCGAGTCGTGAACCCTGTCATACCCATAGTTAAAATTATGTATGGAGTTTGTTTCTCCTACTTTTTCTTTTAGATCATACCCCATCTTGTGCATCCTAAGGCTGAAAAAGTAATTCTTGACGTCCATGTGGTGTATTTACTTCTTTAACTATCATCTGTGACCCCTTGTGCCCGATCCTCGCCTTTCAAACAGTCTCTGTTCGTAGTATCACGCCTTCTGAGCCTCTCAGCTCCGGGACTAGTCTCGTTGGGAACCTCTGGACTTCGTCTAGTTTCTTTATTTAATAATGTGTGAGCTCCTGGCTAGTGTTGCATACTCACACTCTAGCTGATATATGTTGTACATAGAGTCCTTAACTACTCTTGTATTATAGCTCCTGAATATCGTTCTGAAGGTCCGTGTGTGCCTCTTGATATTATTCAGTTGATTTGCTCCTCCAGTAATGTCCAAGGTTTATAGTCGCTGTTGCTCCGGCTATAATACGTCCTGATGAGTATGACATGTGCGACAGTTGGGTATCTTTATTGTTGGATCGTTTCGCCTATGCAGTAGGCTTCTTCAGTCAAATGCAGAGAATGGATTGTAGGCAGCAGAAGTGATGAGGTATAGATGATGTAATCAGTTCACCAGTCTTAAAGAAATAGTTTTCGCCTTCCCCGATTTTTATAATTTCGGTTTTGCTGGATTTGAATTACATCAGTCATCAGGCATGAGGTGAATTACCAATAGAACCCTGGCTGCCTTCAGGAGGGAGCTGAACAGATACCTAAGTCAATATCCTATCAGCCGGCCTGTAGTTCGTACGTTAGACTTCGTGCGGTCAGCAGTAACAGCCTGGTTGATCAGGCCCTGATGCACCGGGAGGCCTAGTCAAGGACTAAGCTGCAGGGGAGTTGACCCCCGGAACACCCTCCAGTAGACGTTCTTAAAGTCCACCACCTCTTTCCTGTTGTATTTCTGTTAATCTGTCGTGAAAGATCAGCAGGTACGTAAAAGAGAAGTTCTCTAACCCCCTTGCTTCTTGTCCTTTATCAGTCCACTCTTCTCCTGATGCTATACCATTCCCCTGATTGTCTTCTCCGTTATCTTCCATAATAATTATACACGTTAATTATACTGTTGTGTAATCGTGCTTGACTTGGCTGTCCCCTGGCATGTATATTGTGTCCACCTTCACTGCACTTTATTCACAGGTTACACTCACAGATCTGTAGATGAATGGCTCAGAGAACCGACATGTTGATAAATTAGACACATGTGGAACTCTTGGATATCTTTATTGAGGAAACGTTTCGCCACACAGTGGCTTCATCAGTCCATACATAGGAGAAACTTGAAGAACAGGAGGAGAATGAGGTAATCAGTCCCTCAACCTTGAGTCGATGTGTTCAGTCCAAGTTTCAGTTCAAGTTTCTCCTATGTATGGACTGATGAAGCCACTGTGTGGCGAAACGTTTCCTCAATAAAGATATCCAAGAGTTGCACATGTTTCTAATTTATCAACTCACAGATCTCTCTTAACAATAGTTAATGTACGTCAACCTACGTGTGCATTATCAAGTTTACACTCTGCTAGTTATCTTTTAGGTAATGCAGGTTCAAAGAATGTGTTCAGTATTCAGAGATAGTCTCTGGTATATTTTGTCTTGACCATAACAAGAAAAACAATAGTAAACTTTGGCACATCAGCTGTATTACAAATGTAAACACTTGTAAATTAAGTTATTAAATTTATAGTCCGGGACACAAGTTAGAGGTGTTCTCCAGTGCAAGTTGCATACTCATGGTGCAACATTATATTAAAATAAGTTCCTCCTCTTTTCTGTACCTTTCAACATTATATTACACACGGTCTCTTAGTTAATTTCAAGTGGAACTTCAGAAGTTCCTTACCAGCCAGGCTGTGATGCCTACGATGAACTGCGTGAGCACCAACTTGGTTGATCTTACCATTAACCAGGAGGCCTGGTCTGGGACCGTGCTGAAAGGGGAGGACAGTGATCCCCAGAATCGTGTTCGAGTAACCTTCATGATGAGCAGGAGTGTTGTTCGTGGTATTGTATAGTGCCAGACACAGGATCTGACATACCTCAGTACACAAGTGTTGTGCCTGTTGGTAGAACAACTTCCTGGTATTTGCTTGTTTAGGAATCTTGATGATCAGTTCATCTGGTAAGCAAGGAAGGATAGCCGCCAATATTCATTCGTTATTTATTAACGTAAATATTGTCTCAAGGTCCCCAGAATTGAAAGTGATTAACACGTTTTCCTCAGCATAAAGACTGACTAGAAACAAAATGATACAGTACCATGACTGGAACAATACACAACTAACCCGCACATAGGAGAGAGATACTTATGACAACGTTTCGGTCCGACTGGGACCATTTATAAAGTGTAACTTGTAAATGGTCCAAGTCTGACCGAAACGTCGTCATAATCCTGTCTCTTCTATGTGCGGGTTATTTATGTAAAGACTGACTGTTCTTTCCCGCCCGAGCAGGAAGACTCACCTCATTGTGTGCAAAACCCACTTTCCTCTCTTACATCCCATAGTTTCTACACTGTAATCAGACTTCTTGGTCCTGGGTTCTGCTTAGTTTCTCCCAAGCTTCACTAAGAACAAGAACATTATTGCCCACTAATTCCTCTCCTCTTCAGACAAGGTCAGTAAAGCATCTTATCAGACACGAGGTTAAGATCTCTCAAGTAATCAGCTCGGGAAATACCTTGCAACGTGCTCGTGATGCCCTTGTTTTTTGCTGTACTTTGACGCTGAGGAGAAAGCATTAAGGGCGTCTTGCTGGGGTGTCCCACCAGCCTGGTTGCCATCCACAACACTCCACTCACACCCAGGTACTTATTTAATGTTAAGGGCGTTTTGCTGGGGGTGTCCCACCAGCCTGGTTGCCATCCACAACACTCCACTCACACCCAGGTACTTATTTAATGTTAAGGGCGTCTTGCTGGGGTGTCCCACCAGCCTGGTTGCCATCCACAACACTCCACTCACACCCAGGTACTTATTTAATGTTAAGGGCGTCTTGCTGGGGTGTCCCACCAGCCTGGTTGCCATCCACAACACTCCACTCACACCCAGGTACTTATTTAATGTTAAGGGCGTCTTGCTGGGGGTGTCCCACCAGCCTGGTTGCCATCCACAACACTCCACTCACACCTAGGTACTTATTTAATGTTAAGGGCGTCTTGCTGGGGTGTCCCACCAGCCTGGTTGCCATCCACAACACTCCACTCACACCCAGGTACTTATTTAATGTTAAGGGCGTCTTGCTGGGGTGTCCCACCAGCCTGGTTGCCATCCACAACACTCCACTCACACCCAGGTACTTATTTAATGTTAAGGGCGTCTTGCTGGGGTGTCCCACCAGCCTGGTTGCCATCCACAACACTCCACTCACACCCAGGTACTTATTTAATGTTAAGGGCGTTTTGCTGGGGTGTCCCACCAGCCTGGTTGCCATCCACAACACTCCACTCACACCCAGGTACTTATTTAATGTTAAGGGCGTCTTGCTGGGGTGTCCCACCAACCTGGTTGCCATCCACAACACTCCACTCACACCCAGGTACTTATTTAATGTTAAGGGCGTCTTGCTGGGGGTGTCCCACCAGCCTGGTTGCCATCCACAACACTCCACTCACACCCAGGTACTTATTTAATGTTAAGGGCGTTTTGCTGGGGTGTCCCACCAGCCTGGTTGCCATCCACAACACTCCACTCACACCCAGGTACTTATTTAATGTTAAGGGCGTTTTGCTGGGGTGTCCCACCAGCCTGGTTGCCATCCACAACACTCCACTCACACCCAGGTACTTATTTAATGTTAAGGGCGTCTTGCTGGGGTGTCCCACCAACCTGGTTGCCATCCACAACACTCCACTCACACCCAGGTACTTATTTAATGTTAAGGGCGTCTTGCTGGGGGTGTCCCACCAGCCTGGTTGCCATCCACAACACTCCACTCACACCCAGGTACTTATTTAATGTTAAGGGCGTCTTGCTGGGGTGTCCCACCAACCTGGTTGCCATCCACAACACTCCACTCACACCCAGGTACTTATTTAATGTTAAGGGCGTTTTGCTGGGGTGTCCCACCAGCCTGGTTGCCATCCACAACACTCCACTCACACCCAGGTACTTATTTAATGATAAGGGCGTCTTGCTGGGGTGTCCCACCAGCCTGGTTGCCATCCACAACACTCCACTCACACCCAGGTACTTATTTAATGTTAAGGGCGTCTTGCTGGGGTGTCCCACCAGCCTGGTTGCCATCCACAACACTCCACTCACACCCAGGTACTTATTTAATCCTAGGTAAACAAGAGAAGCAGGTTTAAGGAGACTTGCCCATACGTCTCAACATGCTCCTCCTATCTTCTCTCTGTCTCTCTCTGTCTCTGTCTCTGTCTCTCTCTCTCTCTCTCTCTCTCTCTCTCTCTCTCTCTCTCTCTCTCTCTCTCTCTCTCTCTCTCTCTCTCTCTCTCTCTCTCTCTTTCTCTCATTACACGAGGTTTTACAAGGTTAAGTTAAGGTTCCTAACTTTATTGACAAGCTAAGAGCTGTTACCTACATCAGCTCATTTGAAAGCATTTTTATTGTTATGAAGCATACAAGTAGGGAACAGGATGAAGTTGGAGCCATCTGTGGGCCAGCATTTTCATTTGATCAACTGACTTTGTCTCGTTGACATCATAGTGCTGTACGAATGTGTTCCAGACTCGAGTCATCCTGGGGATAAGTGATCTCAGATGAAGTGATGTTCTGGAGAAGTTGCTGCTGGCTGCCCGTCTTGTGGTATAGAAGCATGCTTCTCGCTGCCCTCTCTGTCTGTCTGTCTGTCTCTCTCTCTCTCTCTCTCTCTCTCTCTCTCTCTCTCTCTCTCTCTCTCTCTCTCTCTCTCTCTCTCTCTCTCTCTCTCTCTCACTGTTGGATCTTGAACTTCTCCATGTTTGTACAATTACATTTCTTCTTCTTCTTCTTCTTCTTCTTCTTCTTCTTCTTCTTCTTCTTCTTCTTCTTCTTCTTCTTCTTCTTCTTCTTCTTCTTTTTCTTCTCTTTCTTCTCTTTCTTCTTCTTCTTCTTCTTCTTCTTCTTCTTCTTCTTCTTCTTCTTCTTCTTCTTCTTCTTCTTCTTCTTCTTCTTCTTCTTTACTGGTAAAATACCGACAGTGTTAGAGAAATGGGCGCATGTGCAAATAATAACACATTTTAATGCGGCTACGTTTCGCTTACTAAGAGGTTTAGTGAGCGAGACGTAGCCGTAATAGAATGATTTATTAGTTGCATATATACCTAGCACTATTGTTATTATTATTATTATCATTATTATTATTATTATTATTATTATTATTATTATTATTATTATTATTATTATATTTTTAGGAAATCGATAAATCCATAAGGGAAATATAAAGCCGGAATAATAGGAGAGAGTCAGGTTTGATCCGAGGAAGGGGATGGTTGCTTTAATTACTTGGAGTATGAGAAACTTTAGCATTAGGTCACTTCCTTGGAAACACTGTAGGTGAGCTGGGAGGGGTGTGGTTGTCAGGTGAGGTGCCATGGAGGGCGAGAGTGGTGGGTAGGGGGTGATTGGGGGTGAAGAGGAGGGGGAAGTGAGATGTGGGGAGGGGTAGGTGACTTTGCGTCATCACTGAAAGTTGGTGGTACTGGCTCTCAATATGACTCACTGTCAATTACTACCGTTAACTGTCTTATCTAACTAGTGTGACACCTCATTCATGTGAGGCTTTATGAGAGACGTAATGTATCCTGTAGACTGCAATGGTCCCCAACCTTTTAATATGAAAGGGCCAATTTGCCAGGCCAAATTTTAAGGAGTGCCGCGATAAGGTTTTTCGCCTAAAATTATTTCAAATATTTTGTAATTGTTGACACTGTGAAGTGTGGAATCTGCATAAAAGTTAATTCATAATTTCACGTGAGGGGCGCATCCATTTCCTAGGACCACAGGTTGGGGACCCCTGCAGTATCAGGTGCTCTGCACTCGTGTCACTCCACAGTCATTTCTTACAGTAAACTAGCACTCTCCAGTGTCATCTTTGTCCTTCACAAGGAGTTCATGGTAACATAATTTGTGATTAATTAATTTTTGCCACTCTTGTTAACTTTTTGATGAATAAGACATGTGTGCAACACTTAGGTATGTTGATAAATGGTTGAGAGAACCGACGGGATGATGAATTAGACACTGTGTAACACTAGTGTCTATTGTGAAAACGCTTTGCCAACCAGTGGCTTCCTTCCATTCTGTATTGGACTGAGGAAGTCACTGGTCTACGAAACGTTTCCACCATAAAGATACCCAAATGTTGCACAAGTGTTGCACCCATGTGTTGCACACCTGTATTATTCATCAGCCTGTCTGTAATATATACCGTCCATGATGTGACATGTGTTGGTTTTAAACAAAAACAGTAAAGCTATGGAACAGTGAGAACTGAGTTCAGATGTTTTAATATCAGGTATTTAATGTCATTACGTTTCAGTCACAAAGTGTGTAAGTATAGGTGTGAGGAGAGCTAGGTAACAAGATGTGACTGTGCATCACCCAGTTTAAACTCACTCAGTGTGTGCTACCACATATATTTTGATATAGGGAGTGCAGGTGAGGGTGCTTGTTGATGATGGCAGGTGAGGGTGCTTGTTGATGATGGCAGGTGAGGGTGCTTGTTGATGATGGCAGGTGAGGGTGCTTGTTGATGATGGCAGGTGAGGGTGCTTGTTGATGATGGCAGGTGAGTGTGCTTGTTGATGATGGCAGGTGAGGGTGCTTGTTGATGATGGCAGGTGAGGGTGCTTGTTGATGATGGCAGGTGAGGGTGCTTGTTGATGATGGCAGGTGAGGGTGCTTGTTGATGATGGCAGGTGAGGGTGCTTGTTGATGATGGCAGGTGAGGGTGCTTAGAAATATCTCCTCGTGGTCCGTTCCTCTCAGTTCCGGATCTAATCTCGTCGCAAACTTTTGAATCCTCCAGGCTCCGTGTGTGTGTGTGTGTGTGTGTGTGTGTGTGTGTGTGTGTGTGTGTGTGTGTGAAAGAGAGAGAAAGAGAGAAGAGTTGGGAAAATTTGAGAGTTTTGGTATGTGTCAGTGAAGCTGTCCACATCAAGTTGAACCAGTTATTGGCTGACAACACCCCAGAATTTAACTCTCATATAGGACAGTGTAAGCACACACAGCGGGTGTAGCAATTGGTGTAGTTATCAAGAATGGTACAACCTATGTTGCAGTAAAGTTTGTGTCGCATAGTGTTGTAGTACAACAGAGAGTGTTTGAGTGGCTGGTGTTGAGTAGTGTGTGGAGGAGCTCAGGAGTGTTTCACAAGGCCAGCTAAACTTGCATCACTGATGGCCTCTTGTGTGCCGCTTGATGCCTCTCTCTCTCTCCAGTCATACCCAGTCAGGGTACTCCACACATAACCAGTCAGGGCACTGCAATACTCATACCCAGTCAGGGCACTCCAATATTCATACCCAGTCAAGCACTTTGACACTCACACACAATATGCAGGGGTTGTGTGCGACTCACACTTTTAAAAGCACACAAGTTAATAATATGAGTTATGATGAAAAACTTATTCAAATATGTTCAAGTTTTTTAATAATAATAATAATAATAATAATAATAATGTTGGTAGAATTACCGACAATATGTGAGGTAAAAGGACACAAGTGCTACTAATGTAACTTTTATTGTGGCAACGTTTCGCTCTCCAGGAGCTTTCCCCTCAAGGAAGGTTCCTTGATGTTGGTGAGGGGCTCTTGATTTAGGGAATTGGATCTGTGCTCCAGTTCCCCGAATTAAGCCTGAATGCCTTCCACATACCCCCCAGGCGCTGTATAGTCCTCCGGGTTTAGCGCTTCCCCCTTTATTATAATAATCCAGGAGCTTTATCAAGCCGTTACCGTGACCGGCCACAATAAAATGTCACATTAGTTCCACTTGTATCATTTTACCTCAGAATAATAATAATAATAATATTTTAATTTCAGCATGAATCAGTGTACAAATACGGGTGACATTTAGTTCATATCCACAGCATTTCGGACTAAAGGGGTGAAACATGATAATGACGTACAAGGTCACAAGAGGACGTAAGAGAGGGAAGATAAGGCTTTTCTTACTATATTCAACAGGAATGACAAGACACCACAGTTGTAAATTGAGAAAAAAAGTGGAATGGAAGGAGTAATAGATTATTTTCTTCTCAGGTAGAGTAGTTGACCAGTGGAATGAGTAATAAAGAGGAATTTGTAAGTGGTGCAACCATGGGAAATTCTTCAGTATATGATGGACTGAGTACTGAAGGCGGGACACCACGAGCACTGCTACTGTAGATACAGGTAGGTAGTTAGGTGATTGTAAACAGCCAATTACGAATAGGGAATTAGAAATAGGTAATTACGAATAGATAATTGCAGAAATTTAATTACGATAAAGTTATTACACACAGAAAGGCCAAATTTCCTTAATATCTGTTAACACACACACACACACACACACACACACACACACACACACACACACACACACACACACACACACACACACACACACACACACACACACACACACACACACATACAAACACACACACACACCTCACACACACACACACACATACACACACACACACACACACACACACACCTCACACACACCTCACACACACACACACACACACACACACACACACACACACACACACACACACACACACACACACACACACACACACACACACACACACACACACACACACACACACACACACACACACACACACACACACACACACACACACACACACACACACACACACACACACACACACACACACACACACACACACACACACACACACACACACACACACACACACACACACTCACACACACACACACACACACACACACACACACACACACACACACACACACACACACACACACACACACACACACACACACCTCACACACACACACACACACACACACACACCTCACACACACACACACACACACACACACCTCACACACACACACTCACACACACACACACACACACACACACACACACACACACACACACACACACACACACACACACACACACACACACACACACACACACACACAGTGCAGTAGAGACCAGCAACATTTCAATAAGACATAAAGACAGTCCTCAGCTCGCAAACCCATTCGGACCTTGTTGTGGGTCGTGACCTTTCAAGGGAAAAGGTGTGTTTTGGCACTGGTGAAAGGCTCTTGATCCGGTGAACCGAAGTTGCCCTTTCTTGTATGAAACCTGTTCATATATCATTTGCCAGGCTCTCTATCACCCGTACGGCTTCAGAGCTTCCTTGTGATATTATAATAATCGAATAAAGGTATAAGTGCCGAGACGGTGCCTCTGCCACACTCAACTGACCTTCACGTCTTAAAGATGGTCCAAGTTCTTCTTCAAGACGGTGCCTCTGCCACACTCAACTGACCTTCACGTCTTAAAGATGGTCCAAGTTCTTCTTCAAGACGGTGCCTCTGCCACACTCAACTGACCTTCACGTCTTAAAGATGGTCCAAGTTCTTCTTCAAGACGGTGCCTCTGCCACACTCAACTGACCTTCACGTCTTAAAGATGGTCCAAGTTCTTCTTCAAGACGGTGCCTCTGCCACACTCAACTGACCTTCACGTCTTAAAGATGGTCCAAGTTCTTCAAGACGGTGCCTCTGCCACACTCAACTGACCTTCACGTCTTAAAGATGTTCAGGTACTTCTTCAAGATGCGCCAAGGAGCAACTTAAAGAGTAGAAAAAATGTAAAACAAATGCTGGACCAAAGGTGAGATTGAGTTGGGAAAAG
Organism: Cherax quadricarinatus; assembly: GCF_038502225.1. Classification (NCBI taxonomy): domain Eukaryota; kingdom Metazoa; phylum Arthropoda; class Malacostraca; order Decapoda; family Parastacidae; genus Cherax; species Cherax quadricarinatus. The sequence goes on from NC_091369.1 coordinate 449,384, forward strand.
AAACAAGAAGATACAAACAAGTTGTGGTGGTTAGTTGATGGTTGTTTGTAATGTAGTTATTATTTTGTTGTTTACCTTCACGAGGAAGCTCTAAACCAGTGTGAGTCATACAGCACCAAGAGGAACTAAGGCAATCAGATTCGATCCAGGAAAAGGGATGATACCTCTTATTTATTAGATGAAGAACTTTTACCAGCATCAACGTACCTTTTTTGAAGGTTGGTTGTTTGTAAGTGTACCAACCTGAAGACTGGTTGTTTGTAAGTGTACCAACCTTGAAGACTGGTTGTTAGTAACAGTGTACCAACCTTGAAGACTGGTTGTTAGTAACAGTGTACCAACCTGAAGACTGGTTGTTTGTAAGTGTACCAACCTTGAAGACTGGTTGTTAGTAACAGTGTACCAACCTGAAGACTGGTTGTTTGTAACAGTGTATCAACCTGAAGACTGGTTGTTTGTAACAGTGTACCAACCTGAAGACTGGTTGTTTGTAAGTGTACCAACCTGAAGACTGGTTGTTAGTAACAGTGTACCAACCTGAAGACTGGTTGTTTGTAACAGTGTACCAACCTGAAGACTGGTTGTTAGTAACAGTGTACCAACCTGAAGACTGGTTGTTTGTAAGTGTACCAACCTGAAGACTGGTTGTTTGTAAGTGTACCAACCTTGAAGACTGGTTGTTTGTAAGTGTACCAATCTTGAAGACTGGTTGTTTGTAACAGTGTACCAACCTGAAGACTGGTTGTTTGTAACAGTGTACCAACCTGAAGACTGGTTGTTAGTAACAGTGTACCAACCTGAAGACTGGTTGTTAGTAACAGTGTACCAACCTGAAGACTGGTTGTTTGTAACAGTGTACCAACCTGAAGACTGGTTGTTTGTAACAGTGTACCAACCTGAAGACTGGTTGTTTGTAACAGTGTACCAACCTGAAGACTGGTTGTTAGTAACAGTGTACTAACCTTGAAGACTGGTTGTTAGTAACAGTGTACCAACCTTGAAGACTAGTTGTTAGTAACAGTGTACCAACCTGAAGACTGGTTGTTAGTAACAGTGAACCAACCTGAAGACTGGTTGTTAGTAACAGTGTACCAACCTGAAGACTGGTTGTTAGTAACAGTGTACCAACCTGAAGACTGGTTGTTAGTAACAGTGAACCAACCTGAAGACTGGTTGTTAGTAACAGTGTACCAACCTGAAGACTGGTTGTTAGTAACAGTGTACCAACCTGAAGACTGGTTGTTAGTAACAGTGTACCAACCTGAAGACTGGTTGTTAGTAACAGTGTACCAACCTGAAGACTGGTTGTTAGTAACAGTGTACCAACCTTGAAGACTGGTTGTTAGTAACAGTGTACCAACCTTGAAGACTGGTTGTTAGTAACAGTGTACCAACCTTGAAGACTGGCTGTTAGTAACAGTGTACCAACCTTGAAGACTTGTTGTTAGTAACAGTGTACCAACCTTGAAGACTGGTTGTTAGCTATCAGTGTACCAACCTTGAAGACTGGTTGTTAGTAACAGTGTACCAACCTTGAAGACTGGTTGTTAGTAACAGTGTACCAACCTGAAGACTGGTTGTTAGTAACAGTGTACCAACCTTGAAGACTGGTTGTTAGTAACAGTGTACCAACCTTGAAGACTGGTTGTTAGTAACAGTGTACCAACCTTGAAGACTTGTTGTTAGTAACAGTGTACCAACCTTGAAGACTGGTTGTTAGTAACAGTGTACCAACCTTGAAGGCTGGTTGTTAGTAACAGTGTACCAACCTTGAAGACTGGTTGTTAGTAACAGTGTACAACCTTGAAGACTGGTTGTTAGTAACAGTGTACCAACCTTGAAGACTGGTTGTTAGTAGCAGTGTACCAACCTGAAGACTGGTTGTTAGTAACAGTGTACCAACCTTGAAGACTGGTTGTTAGTAACAGTGTACCAACCTTGAAGACTTGTTGTTAGTAACAGTGTACCAACCTTGAAGACTGGTTGTTAGTAACAGTGTACCAACCTGAAGACTGGTTGTTAGTAACAGTGTACCAATCTTGAAGACTGGTTGTTAGTAACAGTGTACCAACCTTGAAGACTTGTTGTTAGTAACAGTGTACCAACCTTGAAGACTGGTTGTTAGTAACAGTGTACCAACCTGAAGACTGGTTGTTAGTAACAGTGTACCAACCTTGAAGACTGGTTGTTAGTAACAGTGTACCAACCTTGAAGACTGGTTGTTAGTAACAGTGTACCAACCTTGAAGACTGGTTGTTAGTAACAGTGTACCAACCTTGAAGACTGGTTGTTAGTAACAGTGTACCAACCTTGAAGACTGGTTGTTAGTAACAGTGTACCAACCTTGAAGACTGGTTGTTAGTAACAGTGTACCAACCTTGAAGACTGGTTGTTAGTAACAGTGTACCAACCTTGAAGGCTGGTTGTTAGTAACAGTGTACCAACCTTGAAGGGTGGCTGGTTGTTAGTAACAGTGTACCAACCTTGAAGACTGGTTGTTAGTAACAGTGTACCAACCTTGAAGGCTGGTTGTTAGTAACAGTGTACCAACCTTGAAGGGTGGCTGGTTGTTAGTAACAGTGTACCAACCTTGAAGGGTGGCTGGTTGTTAGTAACAGTGTACCAACCTTGAAGGGTGGCTGCTTGTTAGTAACAGTGTACCAACCTTGAAGGGTGGCTTGTTGTAAGGCTGGGTATAACTCAGGTAAGCATGAGACTCGCCAGGTCTACCTCACTCAGTGATATTCGTGCAAATATAAATGTTGCCTGGTACTGCTGAACTACCGCGATGCCTGACATGTCGCCACCCTTTGTTTATATTTTGTTTTTGCGCAAATATACGCTTTTTACACAATGAACACTGCGAAAAGGCCTACTGGTCCATACTTGGCAGGTCTTTATCAAATCATACAATTCACAAGCACATATTTGTCCAGTCAATTTTTAAAGCTATCCAAGGAATTAGCCAGGTTATTCAATTTAATCTAACTTAAAGTAAAGAAAATAGTATTTGTAAGTTTACAGAAAGCGTTGGTAAGTAAACGCTGGGAATTACGTAATTAAGTTAGTGTAGTTAAACGAGGATGTTGAAACTACACGGCAGAGTTGTTGGAAGAGATACATGAGGATGGTGAAGAGTGTTGGCCAGGAATCCAGGGAGAGTAAGAGAGGTAAAGGAGATTGAAGAGCTAAACAAAGCAAGAGAAGAATTGAGTTTTTTAAACAAAGGAGAGAGAGGGATGCTGAAGGAATGTGAGGCAAGTGGACAAAGGTGGTGGAGGAGGAGGAGGGTGATTGTGAGGGAGGGAGGGAGAGTGGTGGAGGAAGAGTGGTCTAGGGAGGGAGTGTGGTGGAGGAAGAGTGGTCTAGGGAGGAAGTGTGGTGGAGGAAGAGTGGTCTAGGGAGGGAGTGTGGTGGAGGAAGAGTGGTCTAGGAAGGGAGTGTGGTGGAGGAAGAGTGGTCTAGGGAGGGAGTGTGGTGGAGGAAGAGTGGTCTAGGGAGGGAGTGTGGTGGATGGAGGGAGAATATTTGAGGGAGGAAGAGTGGTCTAGGGTGGGAGAGTGGTGGAGAAAGAGTGGTCTAGGGAGGGAGAGTGGTGGAGGAAGAGTGGTCTAGGGAGGGAGTGTGGTGGATGGAGGGATAATATTTGAGGGAGGAAGAGTGGTCTAGGGAGGGAGAGTGGTGTAGGAAGAGTGGTCTAGGGAGGGAGTGTGGTGGAGGAAGAGTGGTCTAGGGAGGGAGAGTGGTCTAGGGAGGGAGTGTGGTGGATGGAGGGAGAACATTTGAGGGAGAGAGAGTGGTGGAGGGAGAGTAGTGGAGGAAGAGTGGTCTAGGGAGGGAGAGTGGTGGAGGAAGAGTGGTCTAGGGAGGGAGAGTGGTGGAGGAAGAGTGGTCTAGGGCCACAGATACACATCATACATGGTATAAATTACCTTGGTTAACCCCCCCCCCCAAAAAAAAAAAAAAATCAGACAGTGACTTATTTCCATTGGAGCCCTTGTAATATCTTATTATCTAAACCCTAAAAGTTAAAACAGGGATGGACAGTGTTGAAGGGAGGGAAGGAAAGTGACGGAGGGAGGCACAGAGATGGAGAAACACAAAAAAAGAGAGGGAAGGCTATGTATTGCACAGTAAAGATAATAAATGTGCTAACTGAAGGAGGATAAAGGAGGTGTTAATCTGCCTAAATAAGGATGTGGAAGTTGTGCTAAGAAAAATAAGGTAAAAGTTGTTATGAGATAATAGGAATAAGGAAGCTAAGCATTAGTTATGTTATGAGACGATAGATCTTTTAGATTTTGCCACCGAAGTTGCTAGTTTATTATGCACTCTATATCCATCCTGTGGAGGGTAGCACAAGAGCATGTGGATACACAAAAGGCCTAGGAACTAGGCCCCAGAAGGGTTAACAGGAGTACATCTGGATTTATATCTACAGTTGTCTTGTTACAAGGAAATTTAGGAGATTTGTTTAATATATATCTGGTATCGTATTTTCATTAATAAGATATCTTAACATGTCACATAGGTTATTATACTATCTACCTCTATATTCCTCAATAAGCGGACAATTAAGCACATAGTGTTCAATATAGTGACCGTAGGGTTTGATCATCCAGATATATGTCTCTCCCAAACTGCCAGAAGTACTTGTAATCAAGCATAAGTCTGGCCAACGAAGCATCAGTCAGTCAGTTCATATTGCAAGTTGTTCCATAAACGTACTGATCTACGTTCATATTGTCATAGTGGATTATATATCTGTTTATGCTTCTAATTGCATTCCTATAACATTGTTTCATTATTTACTGCTCTCCTAATATTATTCCTAATGCTAGATACGGATATACCAAAGTTATATAGAATGAGGAAGCTAAGCATTGGTTTAGGTGGTGAGTTGAAGGGAGTTGACTGGTATCCAGGGAAGTATCAGCAGTTTGTCTCTTGCGTCACTACCGCTACATCCCCTACTTAGTGCTACCACTACTACTACCAGCATTACCTTTACCACTACTTCTGCACTTCATTCTTTCTTCCTTTCTTTGTCCCGTCCCTGTCCCCTTCGGCTATATGTACTGCTCGCTCACCTTCGTGTGTTAGTGTGATTTGTAAATGGTCAAAGTCGGACCGAACCTCGTCATAAGCTTCTCTCTCCTATGTGCGGGTTACTTGTGTGTAGATAATTAGAGCTTGCTTTCTCAGGGCGAGCATCAGATATCATGTTTGTGACTGCTGAAACCTCGGGAAGTCTTTCAGTGAAAAAACTGAACGAATGTGATTTTTTGGTGTGGGTTGATGGAGGTTAGGTAAGGTGATAGTAAGGTATGTGGGATGCAGCCTCTGGTGAGAGGTAATGAGGGAGGTGAGGAGCCGGAGCCTCTTGGGTGCCATCATTACCCTCTCCATCAATCCTCTCTCATCTCTCTCTCTCTCTTACACACACACACACACACACACACACACACACACACACACACACACACACACACACACACACACACACACACACACACACACACACACACACACAAAGAGTAATCTGTGGCTCAGTGGTAAGAGCGTTCATCTCACATTATGACAAAATCACTGAGGTTTTGGGGAAAAACACTGATGTGGTCTACACGTATTTTGTAAAGGGGCTTTGATAAATGCTATCATAAAGAGGTTGGCCATAATGTGAGTGTAGAAACACAGGAAAAATATAAGAGATATCAGTAAAGTCTTCCAATGGACAATGGAAAATAGTAATATGTTTAATGTTGACAATTTCTAACTGCTTAGACGTGGAGAGAAGGAAGAACACAAAACTAGCATAGGATACAAAATGCAGGAGAATTATATCATAAAACGAATGAAATATATAAGAGAATTAGGAATAATAATGCCTGATGGCCTATCATTTAGAGTAAATGCGCCGTGAAATGCGCTGTGAGCCCAGCAACATCCTGGCTGAACAGGTAGTCAGCGAGGGAGTCTGGCTAAGTCAGGGTGCGAGAACTGTAAAAAAAAAAAAAAAAAATAAAAATCGGTAACATGTATGTCTCAGAGTTGATTCCTTGCCCGGTCGAAATGCATGAGCAAGTTTCCTTACGGTATAAACCTTAGTAATAGATACCGACAAATTGGTGTAGAAAGACACGTGTGCAAACACCAGGACATATTTATTTGAAAGCGCTTTGTTCTTGGGACCTTGATCACTTCAGTGTGATCAAGGTCCCAGGACTGTAACGTCTTCTAATATGTCCTAGTGTTTGTGCACGTGTCTTTCTAAACCTACTTTCTAGCAGTAAGATAGCCACCTCGGTATTGTGGTCTACCCACTTCCCCCCAACACATACAAGGTTCACTTCCCATGGCAGTTGCTCTGCCATGTCCGCATTACTTGAGCACCTTGCATCAGTCTGCCAACCTCCTCGTCCGTCTCCACCACACATCCCCGAGGTGTGTACTTCTGTCGCTCGCTCTCCAACGTAAACACGTGCAAGCATTCACCCTTCAGCGAAGGCTTGACCACATCAGTAGCAGGCTTGTGTAAGGGATTGACGTGACGGGCTTGTGTGTTGGGCTTGTGCGGGACGGGCTTGTGTGATTCAGTTGTATTTTGAGCTTGTGTGGCTGGCCTCTAAGAATGTCTGATACCATCAGTACTGCTTTCTCCGCGGATTAGACACATTTATTATTATTATTATTATTATTATTATTATTATTATTATTTGTAGTCACAATGAGGCCCATGCTAACCTCCCTATGGTATATAAAAAATAACTAGTTGCATGAATCTTGTTAGGGCTGCATGGCCCAGTGGTTAACTCACTGGCCTGTGAGTTTTACGACTCGCTCGCCATGGGTTCGATCCTAACCCGTTCTGTGATTTGTTTACAATCGTGTTATTACGATTTCGTGAGGTGATGATGATGATGATGATGACATCAGTCTCCTGATCATCCTTACATGCACCACAGTATGATGAATGAGGCCACCAACAAGAATCATCTTAAAATAGAAACACAAAGGCACAATACCGTGACTGGAACACTACAAAAATAACCCGTACACAGGAGAGAGAAGCTTATGACGACATTTCGGTCCAACTTTGACCATTTATACAGTCACACATTGTGACTTTGTAAATGTTCCTATGTGCAAGTTATTTGTGTATAGTTTCAGGGATGCTGAATTTCTGAAACTGTCTACAGGTGACATACAGGTAACCATAATCATCTTGTCTTGCTTCTTCATGGCGGATGTGAAGGTGTTAAGGTGGGCTAGCGGGCCGCTAGCAGCAACAGCCTGATTGACCAGGCTAATACCAGACAAGCTTGGCCTAGGGCCGGGCTCTAGAAATTGAAAAACTCTCGAAACATTACAGGTAAAGGTGCTGAGGATAGGTGAAGGTGTTGATGAGGTTAGAAAAGATGCAAGAATCAGGCTGGTCTTCCTGTTACTTCTGCGTTGTTTGCACCAGGTAGGCTGGTCTTCCTGTTACTTCTGCGTTGTTTGCACCAGGTAGGTTGATCTTCCTGTTACTCCTGCGTTGTTTGGATCAGGTAGGTTGATCTTCCTGTTGCCCGACGCACCTTGTAACACACCACGACACCACTCCTAGTGTACCGTGGATGTCCTTTCACTGCACGTTCTCATCCCAAGCGTGTATATATTTACACGCTGAGAGTTGTGTCTCTCTCAGGGTTATATATGCTGAGAGGTGTATATCTCTCAGTTCATATACTCAGGGTATTTATTGCTGCAGGCCAGGAAACAGTATGACTGGTTGATAAAGTATTAAGATGCTGAGCCAAGAGTTATGACAGTACGCACACACACACACACACACACACACACACACACACACACACACACACACACACCCTGACGACACTGGAGGACAGGAGAGATAGGGGGGACATGATAACTACTTATAAAATACTGAGAGGAATTGACAAGGTGGGCAAAGATAGGATGTTCCAGAGACTGGACACAGCAACAAGGGGACACAGTTGGAAGCTGAAGACACAGATGAATCACAGGGATGTTAGGAAGTATTTCTTCAGCCACAGAGTAGTCAGGAAGTGGAATAGTTTGGGAAGCGATGTAGTGGAGGCAGGATCCATACATAGCTTTAAGCAGAGGTACGATAAAGCTCATGGTTCAGGGAGAGTGACCTAGTAGCGACCAGTGAAGAGGCGGGGCCAGGAGCTTGGACTCGACCCCTGCAACCTCAACTAGGTGAGTACACACACACACACACACACTAACACACACGAAATACAAACAAAAAATCTGGACAAGTATCTGTCGACAAGTGCCTATGACAGACGTATATACACACACACACATACGACCATACATTCCCTCACTCTCTCCCTCTCCCTCTTATCATCCTGTCCGCTCTGTGTGCGTCTCTCTCTCTCTCTCTCTCTCTGGCTGCCAGCCTCACCCCACCGGGTCTCCTGTGGTTCCTGCTACCCGCTTGCCCAGTCCGTGCCCAGCGCCCACTTAGTACACTCGTCTCTCTCCCTCTTGATTCACCTGCACGTCTGCGGTACCTGCCTTCTACACCCTCCCATCTTCCCGGCGCGTTATTTTGTTTCTCTCGTGTTGTAACCAGCTTCGCTAATTACTACTTCCTGTGTCTATACATTGTCGTGTGAAAAAAGTGATGGTTATACAGTGCAGCGACGCCCAAAGCCAAAACAGGGCGTAATGGTGATGGAAAACTCAAATTTCAGTGTTTGAAAGCGTGCAGTGTTTACCTGTGTCGTTGGGACTGAGGACTTTTTTAACAGTGTTGAATACACAAGCATTCTGCTGCTGCCGTACTCTATGTGACTGTTATATAGTGAAAAGTTGTTTGTGTTTGTCTGTCACATTTCATCACACAGGATTGGTTGGTTACATCTAGTGATCTGGTGTGTGTGTGTGTGTGTGTGTGTGTGTGTGTGTGTGTGTGTGTGTGTGTGTGTGTGTGTGTGTGTGTGTGTGTGTGTGTGTGTGTGTATGTGTGTGTGTGTGTTTGTGTGCTGGGATCAAGTGTGTGAGTGTGTCTTTGTGTACACATAAGTTCGTGCGTGTGTATGGCCACATGCATTCTTGCATGTTGCGTAATTGCTCCTCTAGGACCTCGTTGTATCTACTTTAAAAAACCCTGTATTAAATTTGATTGTGTGGGTATAGTGAGGTGTCTGTGTCAACATGCTTGTGTCTGTGTGGGTGTAGTGAGGTGTCTGTGTCAACATACTTGTGTCTGTGTGGGTGTAGTGAGGTGTCTGTGTCAATATACTTGTGTCTGTGTGGGTATAGTGAGGTGTCTGTGTCAACATGCTTGTGTCTGTGTGGGTATAGTGAGGTGTCTGTGTCAATATACTTGTGTCTGTGTGGGTATAGTGAAGTGTCTGTGTCAACATGCTTGTGTCTGTGTGGGTATAGTGAGGTGTCTGTGTCAATATACTTGTGTCTGTGTGGGTGTAGTGAGGTATCTGTCAACATGCCTGTGACACCAGCACAGTAATGCCTCATCTTCAATATTATTTATATTTGAATTTTTTTCACAAGATGCGACCCACAACAGTTGGCCAACACCCAGACACATATTTACTGCTAGGTGAACATGGTCTGTAGGTGCAAGGTGACTTGTCTAGCGTGTAGTAAGCGCTCACCTGCGTGAGTTTGAGGAATATATAGTCTCGTGGAACCCCTCCCCCCCCCAGGCTTCTAACCAAGATTTACCTGGTGTGACTACATCATGACTTTCGTTATATTTACACTTGAAGCTGCGCGCGCGCGTGTGCATGTGGCGTGTGACTGTGCATATGTGTGTGCTTATCCATAACTGATTGCTGGGGGTCGAGTCTCATTTCCTGGCCCTGTCTCTTGTCAGTTTCACTCCCTCCTAGCCTAGTGCACTGTCATACATACTCTTAGAAGTATGGAGTCTGCCTCCTCTACAACGATCAACGACTAACACTCAAGTACCTACTTACTCCTAGGTGAGCAAGAGCAGCAGGAGTAAGGAATTATACTCAACGTTTCCAACCGAGTCACGGGACACCTATCATTATCTAACTGTACCCTCACGTACGTCTTTTCCACCTCTCAAACAGTTTCTCCGTTTACCCTATATTGTATGTTATCATGTCTCTTCTAGTTCTTGTGTCCTCTAATGTCATTAGGTTAAGCTTATTTAGTTTCCTCATAGTTGATTCCTCTTAGCTCTAGAAATAACCTTGTTGCATACCTCTGCACTGTCTCCTGTTTTCTACCACGTTTTATCATGGTATCTCCACCAAGTGCCAGATTAACCAATTCAAAGGACCTCCAACGGGAATAGCCAGGTTGACCAGGCAAGCACCAGAAGAAGCCTGACCCAGGGCCAGACTCCAGGAGTAGAAAAACTCGAAGCTCATCAAAATTATATCAGAGGTAAAAGATTGAGTTCCATGCTGGTGCTGAATAAACAGCCATGAATGATGCCAGAAGACCACTCGTAGATTTGCCAGATGAGCATTGGCTGCAGTGTGTACCTCCGGTGATATGCTCGGCACTGTGCTCACCCCTAAGTCTTTTTACTTCGAGTGAAGTCTGCAGTCTCTGTTTCCAGAGTTTATACTCAACTTCTGGTCTTCTTTCCCCATCCCCGGTCTTAATAACCTTGCAATTGTTGGTGTTCAGTTCATGGAACCACAACTCTGACCAATCTTATAGCTCATCCAGATCCATTTGTAGTTTTTCCTTGTCCACATAAGTTGTTAGTCTTCTCACCAGTGTTACATAGTCAACAAACAGGAATATATGTCTCGGTCTTTACTGTGTCATTCACGTATAAACAGAGTGTGTGTGTGTGTGTGTTCTCATCTATTTGTGTTGTGTGTGGGTGTGCCTGGTGAGTGCCTCGGGAAGAAACCTGGTGTAACAAGTGACATATTAAGAATCTTGACGCCCCTTACCACACCCACACCACCACACCCACACCACCGCACCCACACCACCGCACCCACACCACCACACCACCACACCCACACCACCACACCCACACCACCACACCCACACCACCACAACCAAACCACCACACCCACACCACCACACCACCACACCCACACCACCGCACCCACACCACCACACCACCACACCCACACCACCACACCCACACCACCACACCCACACCACCACACCCACACCACCGCACCCACACCACCACAACCCACTTCAACAGATTACAAGAAAAATACAGATGCAAAAGTTTGAGAGGATGAGTTAGTGTTAGTAGTATGTACAACGTTACAACAAGGTTACACTAAATAACATATTTGTTAATGCTAAGAAAGGAGGAATAAGAGTAGATACGATGATGGTCCGTATATGTAGCAGGTTGGTATAACAACCCAGAGAACAGTGTGTGGCGAGGATGATATATGCATACTCTGCCGTCGCACCTTATAATGTGGCAGATTTCAGTGATGTGTAATTGATTTTATAGACAAGTACGAACAGTTATTACACGCTGTAACTAAACCTCTTTCATTTTTATAAAAAAAAAGTGCAGGATCTGCTTTAATTAGATAATAGTAATTTACAATGGTAGTGATACCTGTAGGTGAGGATACTGTAGTTGTAAAGGTACCTTTGGTGTACTTTTGAAGAGTTTCAAGAGTTGTCCTACTCCCACAGGCCAGCCCCTGGCTGGCACTACCACCCTAGGTAGATTGTAGCGGTCATGACGGAGTTGATGTCACCAGCAGTGTGTCAACTATTTTGTGGTGTGTTCACTTAGGAAGAATGCCACTCACCAGTAAACTCACCTCCCTCGGGGGTAATCTAAAATCTTCATCTTCTTTTAAATATTTGTGTAATTAATCTCTCTCTCTCTCTCTCTCTCTCTCTCTCTCTCTCTCTCTCTCTCTCTCTCTCTCTCTCTCTCTCTCTCTCTCTCTCTCTCTCTCTCTCTCTCTCTCTCTCTCTCTCTCTCTCTCTCTCTCTCTCTCTCTCTCTCTCTCTCTCTCTCTCTCTCTCTCTCTCTCTCTCTCTCTCTCTCTCTCTCTCTCTCTCTCTCTCTCTCTCTCTCTCTCTCTCTCTCTCTCTCTCCTCTCTCTCTCTCTCTCTCTCTCTGCAGTGTGCAGCACCGGGCCTCGGTGGCATTGACCCCCGAAACCATCTTTAAGTAAACTTCAGATAAACTACATAGACACCCATACACTTACACATCTCTGCAACAACACACACACAACAGCACACATCTACACATCTCTGCAACAACACACACACAACAGCACACATTTACACATCTCTGCAACAACACACACACAACAGCACACATCTACACATCTCTGCAACACCAAACACACAACAGCACACATCTACACATCTCTGCAACAACACACACACAACAGCACACATCTACACATCTCTGCAACACCAAACACACAACAGCACACATCTACACATCTCTGCAACAACACACACACAACAGCACACATCTACACATCTCTGCAACAACACACACACAACAGCACACATCTACACATCTCTGCAACAACACATACACAACAGCACACATCTCTGCAGCAACACACACACAACAGCACACATCTACACATCTCTGCAGCAACACACACACAACAGCACACATCTACACTCCTCTGCAACAACACACACACAACAGCCACATCTACACATCTCTGCAGCAACACACACACAACAGCACACATCTACACATCTCTGCAACAACACATACACAACAGCACACATCTCTGCAACAACACATACACAACAGCACACATCTACACATCTCTGCAGCAACACACACACAACAGCACACATCTACACTCCTCTGCAACAACACACACACAACAGCCACATCTACACATCTCTGCAGCAACACACACACAACAGCACACATCTACACATCTCTGCAACAACACATATACATCAGCACACATCTACACATCTCTGCAACAACACATATACATCAGCACACATCTACACATCTCTGCAACAACACATATACATCAGCACACATCTACACATCTCTGCAACAACACACACACAACAGCACACATCTACACATCTCTGCAACAACACACACACAACAGCACACATCTACACATCTCTGCAACAACACATATACATCAGCACACATCTACACATCTCTGCAACAACACATACACAACAGCACACATCTACACATCTCTGCAACAACACATACACAACAGCACACATCTACACATCTCTGCAACAACACACACACAACAGCACACATCTACACATCTCTGCAACAACACATACACATCAGCACACATCTACACATCTCTGCAACACCAAACACACAACAGCACACATCTACACATCTCTGCAACAACACACACACAACAGCACACATCTACACATCTCTGCAACAACACACACACAACAGCACACATCTACACATCTCTGCAACAACACATACACAACAGCACACATCTACACATCTCTGCAACAACACACACATAACAGCACACATCTACACATCTGCAACAACACACACACAACAGCACACATCTCTGCAACAACACATACACAACAGCACACATCTACACATCTCTGCAACAACACACACACAACAGCACACATCTACACATCTCTGCAACAACACACACACAACAGCACACATCTACACATCTCTGCAACAACACACACACAACAGCACACATCTACACATCTCTGCAACAACACACACACAACAGCACACATCTACACATCTCTGCAACAACACACACACAACAGCACACATCTACACATCTCTGCAACAACACACACACATCAGCACACATCTACACATCTCTGCAACAACACACACACATCAGCACACATCTACACATCTCTGCAACAACACACACACAACAGCACACATCTACACATCTCTGCAACAACACATACACATCAGCACACATCTACACATCTCTGCAACAACACATACACAACAGCACACATCTACACATCTCTGCAACAACACATACACAACAGCACACATCTACACATCTCTGCAGCAACACACACACAACAGCACACATCTACACATCTCTGCAACAACACATACACATCAGCACACATCTACACATCTCTGCAACAACACACACACAACAGCACACATCTACACATCTCTGCAACAACACACACACAACAGCACACATCTACACATCTCTGCAACAACACACACACAACAGCACACATCTACACATCTCTGCAACAACACACACACAACAGCACACATCTACACATCTCTGCAACAACACACACACAACAGCACACATCTACACATCTCTGCAACAACACATACACATCAACACACATCTACACATCTCTGCAACAACACACACACAACAGCCACATCTACACATCTCTGCAGCAACACACACACAACAGCACACATCTACACATCTCTGCAACAACACACACTCAACAAAATATTCTCTGGGCAAGAGAGGCGCAACAAGCAGTTCTGGAAAGTGAGATCACGAACAAGGTGAACAGCCCGAGGAATGGTGTTCATACAACCGTTGAACGACTCACAAGTGTATGTGAGAGAAATGAGCAAGCTAGTGAAAGTGAGAGAGAGAGAGAGAGAGAGAGAGAGAGAGAGAGAGAGAGAGAGAGAGAGAGAGAGAGAGAGAACATGATGTTTCCAAGAGGAACCTGGACCACTACCAAATGCCAGATCAGCCAGGCTTTGATATCTGTGTGGGGCAGTGGGATGCTAACAACAACAGCCTGGTTTAAACAAGTAATTAACAAGGAAATCTGATGTCTGGCCTGGCGTGGAAGGTAGAACCCTCAGAAACAGTCACTGGTATATGTGCAACAGTTAGGTATCTTGATTCCGAAACGTTTCACCTATACAGTAGGCTTCTTCAGTCGAGTACAGAAGAGTGAGGTGGTCAGTCCCTCAGCCTGGAGAAGAGTTTTTCTCCATAGTCTGTAATATCACCAACTTGGTGATATTTCATTGACATATTTAGTGTCTTCCTAAATACAGACTTCAGGAGTTCATCGTATTCACTAATTTTTTGGGCTGAGAATCAGGGTGCACAGCTGTAGAAATAGATTAACCTGGACAAGGTTAAACACATTATGAGTAGATTCACAGCATGATGGGGATCCGAATCACTTACACTCTGCTCCGTCCTCTTCAGGTCATTCAGTGGTGCTCCCAGTAGGATGCTATCAGTGGTAAGATGGATCTAACACCAGTAATGATTGGCTGGTTGGTCGAGATGATTACACACTTAGAAGGGTTGAGGAAGAGTCTCAAAGCTTCTTCTCGTGACTTCACCTTGCAAAGATCTGCTACCATGGACTCTTTTGTACCTGCCAGAATCCAACCACCAGATGTTGAGTTCGTTGCTCAGTTTGTCTGTGAGTTCTCCTTAACTATGCAATACAACAGTGTGACCAGGTGGTCTTCCTGCTGGACACCTTCTGACGAGGTGATTTCTTGCGAGACGAACAATAAAGCCATATATATGTCGTGTCGAATAGGTAAAACTGGTCATTTAGCAAGAACTTACTTAAAATTAAGTCCTTTCTAAAATTGTCTCTTATTCGGCTTCTTGCCAAATAAAGTAAGCGAAAATTTGTGTATGCAAAAATTTCGCATAAATCATTCTGAACATAACGAAAAAAATATATTTTATTGTGTTTGTTTATTATAAAATTATTGTAAACTTAAGTAAAATATATTTAATTAGATTAGGCTAAATTAAATTGCGCTTGTTATAATAAGATTAGGTAAGTTTTCTAAGGTTCTTTTGGTAAAAAGTTATTAATTTTAACATTAACATAAATGAAAAAAATATGTCTTCAGACGTATAAGAGAAAATTTTAAGAAAGGACTTAATTTTAAATGAGTCCTTGCTTACTGACCAATTTTAGCTATTCGGCACGATATATATATATATATATATATATATATATATATATATATATATATATATATATATATATATATATATATATATAAATATGTGTGTGTGTGTGTGTTTTGCGTCCGAACTTTAGAATATTTAAGAACTTAGGTGTGATGTAATGAGCGTGGTGTGAATGATGTATAAGTTTAGTTAGGTGTCTTGTAAGGTGTGAGGTATATATGTGGCGAGGTGTAAGTTGTAAGGTGCAAGTGAGGTGTTAATCACATGCAGGAAGGAATGCCATGGTCGTAGTTACAACGTATGGAATGTTGGGCGCCTCCTGGTTAGCCAGGCCTCACTGGTGATGAACAAGTTATGATAATATGCAGTCAGCTTCATAGAACAAATGCAACCAGTGTTCTTTCAGTCCAGCACCCGGAGTATAAAGAAGAAAAAGACACAATACCGTGACTGGAACAATACACGAATAACCCGCACATAGAGGGATGCTTATGAGGACGTTTCGGTCCAGCTTGGATCATTTAAGAGTCACCTGTTATAAGCTTCTTTCTCCTGTGGAGATTTATGACTCTGATCGCGGGTTCTATTCCCACTCGTAGTGTTGCTGGCGGACAGACAGAAGTTCTACGCTGGGTTTTGTCGCTCGCGAGCCGACATAGATTGTATGCGTGGTTGTCTTGCATGCTGACAGACATGTATACACACAGTATATGTAGTGCTTTTCTTGTAACTGCAAATAGTCCACACTTTGGAGAGGAAACAGTTGACGACGTTTCGCTCCATCGCCAGTCAAGTGAGCTTCGAAATGTTTTTAATGGTTATACTACACGTTACCATGTGTAAGGTAGTGGTTGGGCGTTACTTGTTAAGCCAAGGTCGTGCGTGTCAGCGGCCCAGTCTCACAGCCTCTCTGCCTTATTTGTACCCAGCAAGAAAAACTGTATTCTACTCAAGGCAATGTGTTGTGTGCATATTTCTGTTTATCACTTGTGTGCTGGTTGGGTAAAACCATCTGGGGTGACACATAGGCTCAATTGGGGCCTTAGGATCCAGTTGTTTTGTTAAAACTCTCCAGACTAACACATAGGCCTCATTGTCTTAGACTCCAAGTGATGTGTTCAGACTTATGTAGTGTGACATAGTTCCTGTTTACTGCTGTAGGCTATAGTTATTGTGGTGAACCCGTCAGTGTGACTGTCTCACTCACTGAAAGTCACTTCCGGTGTTAGGGACACTTACTACTTGATAATAAGTTTTTCTGCTCTCTACTACCTGACTAAAAATTAGTCGTCCCCGGTTCTTCTATTCTCTGATGTCAACAAATTTAGCTCTTTTAGTCTTTTCATAGTTTATAAGCCTTACCTTTGATGAGTTTCGAGAATTTTTCAACTCCCGGGGCCCAACCATGGGCCAGATTCGTCTGGTGCTTGCCTGGTCAACCAGGCTGTTGCTGCTGGTGACTCGCTGCCCCATATATCTCTGGGACCACCTCGTTACATACCTCTGTGCTTTCTCCCGTTTCTTCATATGCTTGTTTGGGGGAGGGCTTCATGCTGGTGCTGCATACTCCAAATGGGCCTAACATATGTCGTAATTGTGTCGTGAATGACTTTAGTTAGACCCGAGGGTAACCTTTGATAATGATGATTGATATTTTTACTTCTGGTCAAGCACTGGTCAAGCTCGGCCCTGGGCCAGGCTTGACCAGTGCTTTGGTCGCTACTAGCAACGACTAGGTGGAACAGCCGCTCAAGAAGGAAGTCTGGCCGAAGACCGGTTGCGAGGCTAGAGAAGATGATGGCGTCGGTCACGGGTCTATTACAGGTCTATACGTCTGGTAACCAGTTGACCAAGGAAAAATAATAAACATTATTGTTTATCACTCATGTTGTTAGAATAGTCAACATTAAGTCATGGTGTTACAATAGTAAACATTATTGTTTATCACTGATGATGATGATTTTTATAAACATTTGTGTAAATGTTTATAAAAATGAGTGGTCATTGATGATAGTTGATGGATGTCTTAGTTGTTTGTGTGTGTGTGTGTGTTGTTTGGAAATGTTCAAAGGTGTTTTTTGTGAGTATAGTGTGGTGTGACAGTGGCTTCCTGAGTCTTCATCATACGGTGTGTCCTCCGCATGTGCTTGCTCAGGTCTGTGTTGATGCTCTCCACAAATACTAGAGGTCTTCCTGTATATGTTATGGACCAAGGTCGTTCACAGTGTTCTCTGATATTAGTATGTATGATGCGTAGGGGTCATACAGAGCCTGGGGAGTGGGAGGTAATTAGATTTGATGTGAGGAGGGGAGTGATCTTCGCTGAAATTGTATCACTTGAAAGGTGAATTGTATGTGTATATGTATGGTACGAGGGGCTTATAGTGTATATTGCATGGTAGGTGTTTGGGCTTGTCAGAGTTGCTGCTGCATGCCACAAGTAAATACAAGCATATATCTCACATCTGAGTATGATGAATGTTGTGAAGACTCCCGCGGGCACAGATTAATGTTTGTCAGTGTTTAACGAATGTTAGAGTTCCCTGGGCGAACATTTACTATGTAAATCCAGGGAGCGCGGCTGCATCATCATTCAGCAAAGACGGATTGCTGACCCGCCACACTGACTCTAATGCCGGTTATCTCCCTGCTGATCTCCCTAGCTGTCTCTTGCAGCTTCCACTCGCTACAGGACGCCCTAAATCACTCTTATTTAGCACTAAGCGCTACTGAGATCCTTGACTTGAACTTTTTATATAAGAGAGATTATCATTATTCTTGTGTGTGTCTGGAGACATGAGTATATAGGCCTATCTACACTGAGATTATTTCTATTGTCAAATAATACGTCAGGAAAAGTCCCTGTCTTTGGGTCTTTGTGATAAGGTAAGACGTTCAGTGATGCCGACGCTGGTCAGTCAGGCCAGCAACCAAGACTGGTCTAGGTTTGATCCGCAGAACGGTGACCCATAAACAGACTACAGGTTACCTACAGGTAACCCAGGCGCTCTATGACCAAGGCACAGCAACGCTGTATGTGCGTGTAAGAAAACAAAGGTGTGGTTAGCCGATGGTACATGGTAGACCACTGTAGCAGCGACCACTGGCTTACCAGTGCTGAACTCAGTGGTCTGGGTTAGATTATTTGACTTTTATCTGTTAGTTGTCAGACCCCTCCTTCGCAAGGTTTTTCATTGCTGCTGGGTGATGTGCGGAAGGTTAAATATAACCTCGTATGAAGGAGGGGTGTTAATGTTGCAGTTTTATAACTAGTATAGTATAAGCGCGCCTCTGACGAGACAGTGATAGAGTGAATGATGATGAAAGATTTTCTTTTTCGGGCCACCCTGCCTTGGTGGGAGACAGCCACCCACACGTGGCTGATGGGTAAACTAGCTGAAGATCTCGGTTCAGTGACCAAAAACTTCACAAAGCGAGCTAGGACTCGCGTCAGTAGAAATTGTCTCGTTTCTCCTAATATCTATGGAAACACATATACACTCGCGGAGTCACGGACCCGCAGCTGGAGCTTTTGACATATGACCGAGGCCTTCCACTGGCTTACCCATCCACCCCTTTAAAAATTATGGTTATGATTATAACGATTTTTCAATCGACTTCTTGGAGGCGCAAGTTGTTGACGCTGAAGTGAGGAAAAGCTGAGAACAGCTGAGGGAACAGGTACACTCAGGGTGACACTTGACGGGGACGCAGGACAAATTATAGGAAAAGTTGAAGACAGTACAACCATATACAAATAATGTATAAATAAGTTAAAAATCGCGAGCTATTGTATATTAATTATTGTATGTGAACTACACCAGCAACTTAGTTAGTAGTTCATCAGTAATTATGCTGTATGTACCTGGAGTCTACAGAGAGGTATGCTAAAACTCTACAGAGAGGTATGCTAAGAACTCTACAGAGAGGTATGCCAAGAACTCTACAGAGAGGTATGCTAAGAACTCTACATGAGGTATGTCAAGAACTCAACAGAGAGGTATGCCAAGAACTCCACAGACAGGTATGCCAAGAACTCTACAGAGAGGTATGCTAAGAACTCTACATGAGGTATGTCAAGAACTCAACAGAGAGGTATGCCAAGAACTCCACAGACAGGTATGCCAAGAACTCTACAGAGAGGTATGCTAAGAACTCTACATGAGGTATGTCAAGAACTCAACAGAGAGGTATGCCAAGAACTCCACAGACAGGTATGCCAAGAACTCTACAGAGAGGTATGCTAAGAACTCTACATGAGGTATGTCAAGAACTCAACAGAGAGGTATGCCAAGAACTCCACAGACAGGTATGCCAAGAACTCTACAGAGAGGTATGCCAAAAACTGCTCAGAGAGGTATGCAAGTATTTACAGAGCAACAAGAGGTGATGCCTGCGAACATAATCACAAGGACAGATCAGTCAACAGTGAGAGAGAGAGAGAGAGAGAGAGTAGAGCTAAGTTTTATGATTGCATGAGGGGTGGGGGGCTTATGAGGACAACGCCTTGGTCCTGACACGAAGTCATCCTCCAGGGTAAACATAACACACGTTAAGAGTCCTCTCTGTGTTTGGAATACCTGATGATGCCTTTACCAAGGTTCAGGTGACCCAGCACCCACACACAACACAGTGGTGACCCAGCACCCACACACAACACAGTGGTGACCCAGCACCCACACACAACACAGTGGTGACCCAGCACCCACACACAACGCAGTGGTGACCCAGCACCCACACACAACGCAGTGGTGACCCAGCACCCACACACAGCACACTGGTGACCCAGCACCCACACACAACACACTGGTGACCCAGCACCCACACACAACACACTGGTGACCCAGCACCCACACACAACACACTGGTGACCCAGTACCCACACACAACACACTGGTGACCCAGCACCCACACACAACACACTGGTGACCCAGCACCCACACACAACACACTGGTGACCCAGCACCCACACACAACACACTGGTGACCCAGCACCCACACACAGCACACTGGTAACCCAGCACCCACACACAACACACTGGTGACCCAGCACCCACACACAACACACTGGTGACCCAGCACCCACACACAACACACTGGTGACCCAGCACCTACACACAACACACTGGTGACCCAGCACCCACACACAACACACTGGTGACCCAGCACCCACACACAACACACTGGTGACCCAGCACCCACACACAACACACTGGTGACCCAGCACCCACACACAACACACTGGTGACCCAGCACCCACACACAACACACTGGTGACCCAGCACCCACACACAACACACTGGTGACACAGCACCCACACACAACACTGGTGACACAGCACCCACACACAACACACTGGTGACACAGCACCCACACACAACACTGGTGACACAGCACCCACATATAACACACAGGCGACTCGGCATCCACACACAAGTGACCCCCCTCACAGAGGTGACCCTCACACAAATGACCCTCACATAGGTGACCTACAGGTGACATGGAGGCGATTCACACACACACACACACACAAGTGACTTGTTAAGTTCGAGATTAACTGGTGTTCAGTCACAGATCACTGACATGTACAAACAGAGAACGTTTGTTATCTAGAATTTAATATCACATGAAGAAGAGGTTCAGTATACAAGCATCATTCAACGTTGACTCACCATCCAAATAAGTGACTCGTTGCCCCAGCATAAATGACTCGGTATTCGAGCCTAAGTGACTCAGGTAGAAGCGACTCATCGTGCAGTGACTCAGGAATGAAGCATAGCTGACTCATCCAAGTACTACACAAAGGTGTTGTTACACAAGTGACTTATCCAGGTACTGGAGACTAGTAGTGTTCAACAAGTGAGTGACACACGTCATTATGTTGTTAGTGATACAAGTATTATGTTGTTAGTAACACACATCATAGGGTAGTAGGGAAGTACCTCGATACTTTCAGAGTAGTAGGGCAGTACCTCTGCCCTCTCAGGGTAGTAGGGAATTACCTTTGCACTCTCAGGGTAGTAGGGAAGTACCTTTGCACTCTCAGGGTAGTAGGGAAGTACCTTTGCACTCTCAGGGTAGTAGGGAAGTACCTCTGCACTCTCAGGGTAGTAGGGAAGTACCTTTGCACTCTCAGGGTAGTAGGGAAGTACCTTTGCACTCTCAGGGTAGTAGGGAAGTACCTCTGCACTCTCAGGGTAGTAGGGAAGTACCTCTGCACTCTCAGGGTAGTAAGGAAGTACCTCTGCACTCTCAGGGTAGTAGGGAAGTACCTCTGCACTCTCAGGGTAGTAGGGAAGTACCTCTGCACTCTCAGGGTAGTAGGGAAGTACCTCTGCACTCTCAGGGTAGTAGGGAAGTACCTCGACACTTTCAGAGTAGTAGGGCAGTACCTCTGCCCTCTCAGGGTAGTAGGGAAGTACCTCTGCACTCAGGGTAGTAGGGAAGTACCTCTGCACTCTCAGGGTAGTAGGGAAGTACCTCTGCACTCTCAGGGTAGTAGGGAAGTACCTCTGCACTCTCAGGGTAGTAGGGAAGTACCTCTGCACTCTCAGGGTAGTAGGGAAGTACCTCTGCACTCTCAGGGTAGTAGGGAAGTACCTCTGCACTCTCAGGGTAGTAGGGAAGTACCTTTGCACTCTCAGGGTAGTAGGGCAGTACCTCTGCCCTCTCAGGGTAGTAGGGAAGTACCTCTGCACTCAGGGTAGTAGGGAAGTACCTCTGCACTCAGGGTAGTAGGGAAGTACCTCTGCACTCTCAGGGTTGTAGGGAAGTACCTCTGCACTCTCAGGGTAGTAGGGAAGTACCTCTGCACTCTCAGGGTAGTAGGGAAGTACCTCTGCACTCAGGGTAGTAGGGAAGTACCTCTGCACTCAGGGTAGTAGGGAAGTACCTCTGCACTCTCAGGGTAGTAGGGAAGTACCTCTGCACTCTCAGGGTAGTAGGGAAGTACCTCTGCACTCTCAGGGTAGTAGGGAAGTACCTCTGCACTCTCAGGGTAGTAGGGAAGTACCTCTGCACTCTCAGGGTAGTAGGGAAGTACCTTTGCACTCTCAGGGTAGTAGGGAAGTACCTCTGCACTCTCAGGGTAGTAGGGAAGTACCTCTGCACTCTCAGGGTAGTAGGGAAGTACCTCTGCACTCTCAGGGTAGTAGGGAAGTACCTCTGCACTCAGGGTAGTAGGGAAGTACCTCTGCACTCTCAGGGTAGTAGGGAAGTACCTCTGCACTCTCAGGGTAGTAGGGAAGTACCTCTGCACTCTCAGGGTAGTAGGGAAGTACCTCTGCACTCTCAGGGTAGTAGGGAAGTACCTCTGCACTCTCAGGGTAGTAGGGAAGTACCTCTGCACTCTCAGGGTAGTAGGGAAGTACCTCTGCACTCTCAGGGTAGTAGGGAAGTACCTCTGCACTCTCAGGGTAGTAGGGAAGTACCTCTGCACTCTCAGGGTAGTAGGGAAGTACCTCTGCACTCTCAGGGTAGTAGGGAAGTGGAATTACCTGAAGACAGACGCATGGAAACAAATTCCATACATACACAGTTGTAAGAGCGTCCTGTTTGGAATGCTCTAGTTTCCTCTGTAGAAAGATAGGCACAGATGGAGTATAATGCGAGTCTTTATTGACTGCATTTCGCCCACACAGGTGGCTTTATCAAGTCACAAACAGATCTGTTTGTGGCTTGTAGTGTTCCCCTGAGCTTATCCAAGTCGTCTTGGTTAAGCTTTATCAAGCTGAGGATCTTATACATTATTAGTGATCTTCTAGGTGTGTATATTTATCTAGTTAAGTTTGTGCGGGTTATTTGTGTATTTCACAAAGAGAAAGAAGCTTATGTTGACGTTTCGGTCCTACTTGGACCATTGACTAGTCACACTAATACACGAAAGAAATGTAGCCAGTGTATATAGGAGAGGGGAACAGGGCCGGGACAGAGGAAGGAAGTGGATAAGTAGTGGTAGAGGTAATAATTGTAGTAGAAGTAGTAGTAGTGGTAGTAAGTAGGAGGGTAAGTGGTAGTAGCACAAGAGACAGAACGGAGGGTGAAGCGAGGTAACAGTGGCAGTAATTTGTACAGTCTCAGCTCCAACTTCTAGAACCACTTAACGCTAGCTACTTTCTTCATCTTTCACTTGTCTTCCTTTTGTCCCAGTCCTCTTAATTCCCTTAACTCTAGTGACTGTTTCTTGAGCTTCCATTTGACTTCCATTAGTCCTGGTCCTCTTAATTCAGGCAGTTTATCCTTCCATTAGTCCTGGTCCTCTTAATTCAGGCAGTTTATCCTTCCATTAGTCCTGGTCCTCTTAATTCAGGCAGTTTATCCCTACTTGTCCTGTAAATTCCTCTTCAAATTTTGCACGTTTTCTGGTATCTTCCGCGTTTCGTGCTTTTATGTTTGCTGGGATGATGAGAAACAGTTTATTGGGTACTGAACGAGTTGCCTGGGCTTGTCTCCACGGCTTGGAGACTCACTTATGTTGTCTGGGCTGGCCTCCACAGCTTGAAGACTCACTCTTGTTGTCTGGGCTGGCCTCCATAGCTGGGAGACTCACTGTTGTTGTCTGGGCTGGCCTCCACATCTTGGAGACTCACTAATGTTGTTTGGGCTGGATTCCACGGCTTGGAGACTCACCAAGGTTGCCTGGGCTGGCCTCCATACTCGGGCCATTATGGTAATACATTTTTCTTCCACGGTTGGCTGGTGTCCGCTGGGTTGGTTGCTGCTCCTCATTACTGGGTAGGTGGCACCTCTTCCTCATCATTGAAGGGTAACTGGACACCTCCTCCTCCTCACTACATTAGTAGCTGGCACCTCTTTTTCCTCTTCCTTGAAGGTTCTCATTATCAATCCTGTCGTTTTCTTCGCAGTTGTAATAATGAGACTGTTGTGATCCTTGAAGGTGAGATCCTTTGACATTATCACTCTTCAGTTCTTCACATAAGTTTTTCGCTCCATTGTGTGGTTAGAATTTGTTTTTTACCCCTTTCTAGCTTTTATTTCCTCGTGTTTTCCATAACGGAATAACTGAAATTTGTTCTCGTTGAAAATCTGTTGTCTTCTGTGGCCCATGGGAAGACTTGGTTTATATCCGCTTAGAGATTCACAGTGTCCTCAATGGATGATACTCTCATACAAATTCTAGTATCGTCTGTAAGGGAGGACAAGGTGCTATGGTTTACATTTCTGTCTATGTCGGATATGAGGATGAGACAAAGGATGGGGGCGAGGACTGTACCTTGTGGAGCAGAGCTTTTCATTGTGGCAGCCTCCAACTTAATTCTGTTTACCATTACTCTTTGTATTTTATCGGTCAGAAAGTTATTTGTTCCAGCTCCGATATTTCTCCTGCCCTGAACGGGGCCGTCAGCACTGAGCAATATTCTAAGTGAGGGAGCACTAGCGATTTGAAGAGTGTCACCATCAAATCGCTAGTGCTCCCTCACTTAGAATATTGCTCATTGCTGACGGCCCCGTTCAGAGCAGGAGAAATATCGGAGCTGGAACAAATACAGAGATCGTTTACGGCTCACATTGAGCCAGTAAAGCACCTAAACTACTGGGAACGCCTGCAAGTCTTGAACATGTACTCATTGGAGCAGAGGAGAGAGAGGTACATGATAATATATACCTGGAAGGTACTCGAGGGCTTGGTCCCAAATCTACACACTGCCATAACAACATACTGGATTGAGAAATATGGGAGGAAGTGTAAAATAAACCCAGTGAGGAGCAGGGGTCCAATAGTTGTGAGAGGCAGGAGCGACCATCCAAGACCATGTCATAGTGGACCAGTAATAATTAGAGGCAGAACAGCTGCCGTGTATTACAATCATCGTATAAAATAACCATTGTGTAGCAACCCCCTTGTATAACAATCATGATGTCTTACTGGTGTTCACTTCCAGACTGTTATCCTTGAGAAGACGGCAACTTTATATTTGGTACACAGGTCACTTAGGACAAGGACTAATGCTGAAGACAAACAAATTTTCTCTCACATATGGCTGCCTCACAGTAAGAAATATAATGCAGGAAGTAGGCTGGGAGACAGCAACCATCCAGGGAGGCCTTCCTCTCATGTAAATGTGAAAGAGAATCTTGGTAAAGGTTTTGCACTCTGACAGGACTAATGCTGAAGACAAAGTTACTCTCATATATGGCTTCCTCACAGGAAGAAATATAGTGCAGAAAGTAGGCTGGGAGACAGCAACCATCCAGGGAGGCCTTCCTCTCATGTAAATGTGAAAGAGAATCTTGGTAAATATTTTGCACTCTGACAGGATTACGTCGTTTCTTTCTGTCTCATGAACAGATGGCAGGTAATTCTTAACATACTTCTACTTGTATAAAGTATACATTTATCCTTACATTTTTTGCGTATTTCTAAAGATTTTTCTTTTTTGAGAGTTTGCCACCGAATTGGGTTGTTTATTGTGGACCGCACATCCATCCTGTGGACCGTACATCCATCCTGTGGACCGCACATCCATCCTGTGGACCGTACATCCATCCTGTGGACCGTACATCCATCCTGTGGACCGCACATCCATCCTGTGGACCGTACATCCATCCTGTGGACCGCACATCCATCCTGTGGACCGTACATCCATCCTGTGGACCGCACATCCATCCTGTGGACGATTGCGCAAGAATATATGGATACACAAAAAGTCTTAAGAAATATGTCTGAATAGTTATTGTTCCTGCAGTATTTAATTTCCATTTACAGAGGCCTGGCCTGAGAGGATGAGTGTTAGATAAATGGACACAGATGCAACTAATCAGACGTTTTATTGTGGCAACGTTTCGCTCTCCAGGAGCGAAACGTTGCCAAGATTAAACGTCTGATTAGTTGCATCTATGTCCTTCTACCTAACATTTTGTCGATAATTCTAGCATTATTAACGGATACTAACAGATTAAAAGATATGTCTGGTACTTTCACCTCGACCTGTACAAGAAACTTTGTGGAAACACACATTTATGTACACTTCAGGACATTTATTAAAGGAAACGTTTCACCACGAGTGACTTCTTCAGTCCCAATGCAGAGATAACTAAAAAAATGAGTATATGTATGTATGTATGTATGTATGTATGTATGTATGTATATATATATATATATATATATATATATATATATATATATATATATATATATATATATATATATATATATATATATATATATATATATATATATATATATAATGTGCTGAATAGGCAAAATTGGTCAATTAGCAATAACTCATTTAAAATCAAGCCCTTTTATGTTAATGTAAAAATTAATAATTTTGTACCTAAAGAACGTTAGAAAACTTGCCTAACTTTATTATAACATGCGCAATTTAATTTAGCCTAATCCAACTAAATATATTTTAGATAAGTTTACAGTAATTTAATAATAAACAAAATGAAATATATATTTTCGTTAGATTCAGAATGATTTTTGCGAAATTATTGCATACACAAATTTTCATAGATGGACTGACTACATCGACTCCAGGCTGAGGGACTGATTACCTCAAACTACTTCTAACCATCACCATTCTTCTTTGTATTGGACTGATGAAGCCACTGTGTGGAGAAACGTTTCTACACTAAAGATACCCAAGTGTTGCCCATGTGTCTAATTTATCAACTTGTCTGTTCTCTGAAGTATTTATCTGCACTGTGAGGGTTCTCACTGAGTCAGTAGGTAACGCAGCTGACTATAATGAATTATATATTACATTATATCTTCGTGGACACCGAGGAGGTAATGAAAGTCGTGACGGTCATAAATACAGCCGCTGAGGTGACAACCTCATTGACTTACAAACAGAACATAAATTAGTTTGTTGTGTGCGGAAGAGAGCGTGAGGCCATGTTTTGTATACCTTAGCAAGAGGTAAACAAGGGAACCAAGAAAGTATGTGTCATATTCCCTCGAAAATCGTTTTGAGCACTTTGGCACATAAGCTTGGAAAAGATAGAGTTACGAGGTCGTACCTACAACACTATGAATGTGAGAGTGACTCACATGGGTCAGTGGGCAGCAACAGCCTGGTTGACTAGGCAAGCATCAAACGAGCCTGGCCCAAGGCCGGGCTCTGGAAGTAGAAAAACTCTCGTAACTTATCAAAGGTAAAGTATATGAAAATGAGAATAAGTGTTACCTTTGATGAGTCTCGAGAGTTTTCCTACTCCCACAGCCCGGCCTTGGGTCAAGCTCGTCTGGTGCTTGCCTGGCCAACCTGGTTGTTGCTTTTGGCGGGCCGCTGGCCCACATATCCATCACAGCCTGGTTGATCCGGCACTTGGTGAAGATACTATTCCAGTTTCCTCTTGAAGATTTCTACACTTGTTCCGGCAGTTTTTCTGATATCTTATGGTAAGATGTTGAATAGTCGGGGCCATGGACATTGATACGTTGTTTTCTTATTGTGTCTACGGCGCCTCTGTTTTTCACTTCTTTTTTTAACACTTCCAAATCTTTCACTCCAGTATGTTGTTATGGTAGTGTGTAGATTTGGAACCAGACCCTCAAGTACTTGCCACGTATATATTATCATGTATCTCTCTCCTCCGCTCCGCCGAGTACTTATTTGGGACTTTGAGTTGCTCACAGTGATTTAAATGCTTTAATGGGTCTGTGTGGGCCGTAAATGATCTCTGTATCTGTTTCTGTTCTGAGATCCCTCCTACTGTTACCAAAGTGAGAATGTTGATTAAAAGTAAAAGAGAGAGCGTACCTGGTAAATGAAAGTGAGACTGAGATTGACTGTTTATTTGAAAGTGATAGTCACAAGAGTGCAATTGGTAAATGCTTGTACATTGTGAGGAGGTGAATCAGACGAGGTGTAGTCTCCGTGTCCAGCGTCACAAGTAAACTAAGACATTATGGCCACCTTCCAGTGCTTTTTGTGCTTCATATGGACTAAAATATAACCCTACTTTAGCATCTATATTTTGTTTTTAATTTCGTGCCACAGGAAGGAGAATGAAGAAAAGAATTATATATATAGTTTATTTCGTATAGTGGTAATAAACACACACAAAAAAGAGAGGATGAAAATTTATTGCAAAAGTTACAGATCGAGGAGTTAAGTGAAAGGAGAATATGTAGTGTATCTGAAGTGATAAAAGGTACTGAGGAATGTGAGTGTTTGGGTCCTTGTTAATATACTATGAGGATTCAGGCTAGGAGAGAGACGTTGAGAACTCCGTTGGTAACACGCATAGTGTGTCTTCTCTCCCTGGCCAAGAGGCGCCGAAGAAAGTTATTTCCCAGATGGACAGGTGAAGAGAAATGCCTTCCCTTGGCAACCTGACGTTCCGCAGGATTGGGGAGATCATTAGATCGTCGTTCTGGGAAATATAAGGATTAAACAGTACAAAATTGACGACGCTTGATGATGATCATAGGTGCTGTCTACAGAGCTATCGTTTCCTTGATCTCAGAGGGAGTCTTGAGGTTCACAAGAGCCAATGGAACGTAAAAACATCAGTTGTTATGCCTTAGCTGCATATCGGAAAGTAACAATTCTGCAACTGATTTTCTCCCGGATGGAGAAAGTGTTGAGATAGACTGGACAGAGGTCCTGCCAACCTTAAGACGTGACTGGGTGCGCCCAGAAGCTACGCCCTGCCAAGATGCCTCATAGTCCCATCTCCCGCACCGACAGCGGCTCCGTCTCCGCCATCAAGCACTTCATGTTCGGAGGAGCGCTGGATTCCTCTCAGTTCCACGCTGAGAATACTGTTGGAGACGGTACTCATGGGGTAAAATCTCAGGTCCTCAAAGGTCAGATACTAAAATCTCAAGTCTTCAGACCTCAAGTTCTCAAATCCCAGATTATAAAGACGAAGGTACAAAGGTGTCCGCAGTATAATCCAGGGACGGAAGAGGAGGATGTAAATTTTCCAAATAACCTCAGATCTCAGAACTCTGAGTCTGGTCAGTGTGTTCGGTCTCTTGTGAACAAGCTCAACAACCTAAGGAATCCAAGTTTCTGCTCCTTAGGCAATAACTTGAAGAGTGAGGACAAATATACTTCTCGATATGCTTCCACACCCAACTTGTCCTCTGACGTACCTCAGTCTTTGGCGGCAGAGACTGGGGTTCCAACGATGTGGGCAGGAACTCTACCGAGAAATTTCCACGCTAGGAATACCAAGCAGCCTCGTGATGGTAAGGTGGAAGAGAGTACAACCTTGCCTTTACCATCATCTGATTCGTCCGTGTGTTCTTGTGCCCAAATGAGCAACTCAACGTTTGATTCTGGTTTTCAATCAGACTCCACTTGCGCAGAAACTGAAATGACAGAGTCAGCACAAGAGATTCATGCCACAGGCAATACACCGGGGGAGAAGGAAGGTAAACCAAGGCGACAAAGTTACCCTCAAGTTAGGGTGATGTTACATCAAGATAACCCGACTTACGGTTGTCTTGAGGAACCCACAACGGCGCCCCACCGCAGGGAGGGATCACGAAGGGTGAGCAGCGTCATCCTCAAGATCGAGAACGGTCTTTTCGCCACGGCAGGTAAAAATAGCAAGATGGGAGGGGGCCGTGGAAGGGACCGCCGTCCCCTGGACCCGGCCTGCCCTGCCCTGCCCCCTCCTGCAGGCTGCATCATCGTCAGGAAACATGTGTCGGCGGAGGAGACAGCAGGAGGCTGGAAGACTGCCACAATGACTATGAGCGGAACCTTCTTAGCTCGATGTGTCAAGATTGAA